>NC_056726.1:305375251-305445251 GCF_019279795.1 Protopterus annectens
ACAAACAAACAAAAAAATATTTCTCCTTTCCTAAACTTTCCTAGCTAGTTGTTCCAGTGATCAGATTTTGCTTATCCCTGGGATTTGTATTTGGTTTCTGTGTTCCTCCATTTTCTTGTGTGGCCAGAGGTAGTTTCTTTACTCACCAGTGGGAGTGGGGAGTACTGAGCTGCTTGTTTGTCCTCAGAGGAGTGGTTAGAAGCAGCAACTAGTAATTCGTCGGCCATTTTGGGTAATTTCCTGTTTTTTCCAGCCCCCTGCTATAAAGCATGCTTTGGCAGGCTTTTCTGGCATTAGAGAACTAGGCATAGCTCCTCGTGGTTCCCTGCAGAGTTCCTAAGCCAGCAGAGAGCAGAAAAAGCAACTTTCTTGATCATAAGTATTTTTTAAACTTTTTAGTTTGCATTTTTCGATCTTTTGAGCTTTTCGACTACTGTTTGTGCCTATATTACTGTTTTATTACCTTATTTTCCTGTTTTTGTGAGCTTATATTGTTGATTGCACTTGTGGGCTAAAGTATTGCTTAAAGTAACAAACAGGCTAATACACTCAAGTGTACCAGCCTTTGATAGCAATTTAGTCAAAAACAAAGCATTTACTGCATTTTTTCTGTCTGTTTGCAAAAAACAAAAAACAAAAAATATTTCTCCTTTCCTAAACTTTCCTAGCTAGTTGTTCCAGTGATCAGATTTTGCTGATCCCTGGGCTTTGTATTTGGTTTCTGTGTTCCTCCATTTTCTTGTGTGGCCAGAGGTAGTTTCTTTACTCACCAGTGGGAGTGGGGAGTACTGAGCTGCTTGTTTGTCCTCAGAGGAGTGGTTAGAAGCAGCAACTAGTAATTTGTCGGCCATTTTGGGTAATTTCCTGTTTTTTCCAGCCCCCTGCTATAAAGCATGCTTTGGCAGGCTTTTCTGGCATTAGAGAACTAGGTATAGCTCCTCGTGGTCCCCTGCAGAGTTCCTAAGCCAGCAGAGAGCAGAAAAAGCAACTTTCTTGATCATAAGTATTTTTTAAACTTTTTAGTTTGCATTTTTCGATCTTTTGAGCTTTTCGACTACTGTTTGTGCCTATATTACTGTTTTATTACCTTATTTTCCTGTTTTTGTGAGCTTATATTGTTGATTGCACTTGTGGGCTAAAGTATTGCTTAAAAGTAACAAACAGGCTAATACACTCAAGTGTACCAGCCTTTGATAGCAATTTAGTCGAAAACAAAGCATTTACTGCATTTTTTCTGTCTGTTTGCAAAAAAAAAAACAAAAAAATATTTCTCCTTTCCTAAACTTTCCTAGCTAGTTGTTCCAGTGATCAGATTTTGCTGATCCCTGGGCTTTGTATTTGGTTTCTGTGTTCCTCCATTTTCTTGTGTGGCCAGAGGTAGTTTCTTTACTCACCAGTGGGAGTGGGGAGTACTGAGCTGCTTGTTTGTCCTCAGAGGAGTGGTTAGAAGCAGCAACTAGTAATTCGTCGGCCATTTTGGGTAATTTCCTGTTTTTTCCAGCCCCCTGCTATAAAGCATGCTTTGGCAGGCTTTTCTGACATTAGAGAACTAGGCATAGCTCCTCGTGGTTCCCTGCAGAGTTCCTAAGCCAACAGAGAGCATAAAAAGCAACTTTCTTGATCATAAGTATTTTTTAAACTTTTTAGTTTGCATTTTTCGATCTTTTGAGCTTTTCGACTACTGTTTGTGCCTATATTACTGTTTTATTACCTTATTTTCCTGTTTTTGTGAGCTTATATTGTTGATTGCACTTGTGGGCTAAAGTATTGCTTAAAAGTAACAAACAGGCTAATACACTCAAGTGTACCAGCCTTTGATAGCAATTTAGTCGAAAACAAAGCATTTACTGCATTTTTCTGTCTGTTTGCAAAAAAAAACAAAAAAATATTTCTCCTTTCCTAAACTTTCCTAGCTAGTTGTTCCAGAGATCAGATTTTGCTGATCCCTGGGCTTTATATTTGGTTTCTGTGTTCCTCCATTTTCTTGTGTGGCCAGAGGTAGTTTCTTTACTCACCAGTGGGAGTGGGGAGTACTGAGCTGCTTGTTTGTCCTCAGAGGAGTGGTTAGAAGCAGCAACTAGTAATTCGTCGGCCATTTTGGGTAATTTCCTGTTTTTTCCAGCCCCCTGCTATAAAGCACGCTTTGGCAGGCTTTTCTGGCATTAGAGAACTAGGTATAGCTCCTCGTGGTCCCCTGCAGAGTTCCTAAGCCAGCAGAGAGCAGAAAAAGCAACTTTCTTGATCATAAGTATTTTTTAAACTTTTTAGTTTGCATTTTTCGATCTTTTG
Organism: Protopterus annectens; assembly: GCF_019279795.1. Taxonomy (NCBI): domain Eukaryota; kingdom Metazoa; phylum Chordata; order Ceratodontiformes; family Protopteridae; genus Protopterus; species Protopterus annectens. The sequence goes on from NC_056726.1 coordinate 305,377,541, forward strand.
AGCTTTTCGACTACTGTTTGTGCCTATATTACTGTTTTATTACCTTATTTTCCTGTTTTTCTGAGCTTATATTGTTGATTGCACTTGTGGGCTAAAGTATTGCTTAAAAGTAACAAACAGGCTAATACACTCAAGTGTACCAGCCTTTGATAGCAATTTAGTCGAAAACAAAGCATTTACTGCATTTTTTTGTCTGTTTGCAAAAAAAAAACAAAAAATATTTCTCCTTTCCTAAACTTTCCTAGCTAGTTGTTCCAGTGATCAGATTTTGCTGATCCCTGGGCTTTGTATTTGGTTTCTGTGTTCCTCCATTTTCTTGTGTGGCCAGAGGTAGTTTCTTTACTCACCAGTGGGAGTGGAGAGTACTGAGCTGCTTGTTTGTCCTCAGAGGAGTGGTTAGAAGCAGCAACTAGTAATTCGTCGGCCATTTTGGGTCATTTCCTGTTTTTTCCAGCCCCCTGCTATAAGGCACGCGTTAGCGCGCTTTAGCGTGGAGCTGCTACCGTTGGACACTAGGGCAGCGCCGTTTAATCAGATTTAAACTATTAGGGCTACCTAAAGTCCGCTCTTCAAATTTTCCCTTAAAACTACCTTCCTCAATGTATACTACTGTCCTATTTAGTGTATCCTACAACTATAAATTATCTCTACTTGACTCCCAAGTAGACTATTCTCTATCTGTATAGCGAAGCACTTGCTCCTACAGTACTTATCACCTCGATACAGCACTCTTGTTATAGAAAGTACCCCAAAAAAGCAAACCCCATTTCTCGGTCACCCACATCCCCCAGAACCTTTTCTTAAGTTTTTCTGTCTATTCCTTCTAGCATGTCGAGGGATCAGTTGCTAATGTCCTCTCCTGCTCAGCTGGTGAACCTGGGAATATTGAGGCAATGTTACAATTGCCTCATGTACACAGACAACCCTCTCCTCCTCCCACAAAACACAAATACATGCGAGAGATGCAACTATACGGCCAAACTGGAGGCTGAGCTCTCTCAGCATAGGACTGGCATGACCAGACAGGAGGAGAAGGTAACCACACACACTATAGACCCAGTCTCACATAATACCATCACAACCTCAAATCATACACATAAACACACAAAGACTTACTCTGAGGCTCTCATCAAAAATCTACCAAAACAGCAGAGGCCACCAAAGCAGACACCCAAACAACTACCACCTCAGAACACAACACCTGCAACACATAGACCACACAGTCAGAGTGTCAAGCAGTCACAGCCCTTAAGGCCAAACACAATGCCAGACACACTAGTCATTGGTGACTCCATAGTCAGACACACTGACGTCCCGCTCACCAGACTGAGTAAGAAGAAGGTCACAGTAAGCTGTCTGTTGGGTGCTAGAATCCGCCACATAACGCATGCACTCAGGTCTCTCAACAACAGGTACAAGTACGACTCAATCATTGTCCACGCTGGTGTTAACGACCTGAGACGTACCTCCTTGGACTACATGAAAAGAGACATAGAGGAGCTCTCTGATTATGTAGCCCAAGCAGGTATGACCCTGACCTTGAGCAGTATCCTACCTTCACCAAGAATGATGCCACAATACAGAGATAAGATGATCAGCTTTAACAATTGGCTTAAACTCTGGTGTCATTCAAAGGGGATCCAATGTCTGTCTGCCTGGGATGACATGCTGGACAAGCCACGCTGCTTCGCAAGGGACGGCTTGCACTTGTCACCCTGGGATTCGGATTTTGGCAAAGGCTCTTGCCACCCCATAGTGCCTTTTTAGGCAAGGCTCAAATTCTAAACCTACCACCCTAGAACAAAACAAAGAAAAAAAACTAAGGGTAATGCTGCTCAATGCCAGAAGTCTCAACCTCAAGATGCAAGCACTCGAGGCCCTTCTCAGTATGGAGAACATCGATGTCTGTGCTATGACAGAAACCTGGTTCAAGGCTCCTGAGTGCACCCCAGCACTATCAGGTTTTACCTCATATCATGCGTTCCGGCCCCAAAACCTGGACAATACCAAGAAAGGAGGAGGGGTATCCATATTCATCAAGGACACCCACACCTCAAGATTGGTGGCATCGCACGATGCATCAGAAACCATCCAGGTGCAATTAACCATAGGCAAGACTGCTCTGCAATTTGTAGCATGTTACAGGCCACCCTCACAAACTCAGGAACCTCATATGGCCTTCCTGAAAACACTGGAGGGGATAAATGTATCTCCGAACACCATCATACTAGGTGACTTCAACTACCCTAATATAGACTGGGAACACTACTCAAGCCCAAACACTCTAGCCCAAAAGTTCCTGGAATTCATAAACTCAAATGCCATGGAACAACTAGTCACCATCCCCACAAGAGGAGAAAACATACTTGATCTCATCATCACGAACATGGGAGCACAATGTTCAACGCCGGAAGTATACCCCTCACTGGTGAGATCTGATCACAAACTAATCTCGCTGGAGGTCCTCATCCGCCCCACCGAAATGAAAAAGACCACAGTAAAGAACTTCTCGAAAGCCGACTTCACACTTCTAAAGACTAGTGTGGTCTCCTTTAAGGCCCCTGTGCCGGCGGTTAACATTACTCAAACCGCTGAATCACTTACAAATGCCTTCTACCAGCACCTGCAGGGCTGCATGGATCAGGCAATCCCAAGCAAAACAAAGACTCTTTGTACCAAAGGAAAGCGTCCAGTCTGGTGGACCCCAGCCATAAACAAACTCTACAACAAAAGGAGAAAGCTACTACAAGATAGAGCAAAATCCTTAAAAGGTAAGACACCACTGATCACTATAAGTAAAAGCTAAGAGCTCTCATAAAATCATCCAAAGCTAATTTTGAGAAAAAATAGCTAAGGACTCTAAAGACAACCATAAGGCATTCTTTAGCTATGTCAGAAACCTAGGAGGAAACTCCCAGATATGCTCAGAATTAGTTCAAAATGATGTGAAGATTACTGATCCTACAGACATTGCCAACATACTGGCTGAAAGGTTCAGTGCAAACTTCTCCTCCCCTAAAGGAGAGATATCTATACCAAATGATTGTAGCCCCCCAAACATCTCTAACGCCCAGGTGAGAATTGCTCTCCCCAAGGCAAAGAACACAGCATCCATGGGACCTGATGGTGTCCCCGGCTGTGTGCTCCATGAACTCAATGAGGAATTAAACCCACAGTTAGGACAGCTGTTTAATCTTAGTCTCACCTTTGGATACGTACCCAGGGAGTGGCGCACAGCGACTGTGGTCCCACTCCACAAAGGCGGTGCCTCCACCGACCCTGGAAATTACCATCCCATTAGCTTGACAAGCCTTATCTGCAAAGCCATGGAGAGGATCATAATGGATCTCATAAATAAAGACATAGGAACTTGCAGACTTTGGATCCAACCCAGTTTGGCTTTGTCAAAGGCAGATCATGCCTTCTAAACTTGGTTGACTTTTTCGAAACAGTCACCAAGGCCATTGACGAGGGAAAGGCAGTCCATACAGCCTACCTAGACCTGGTGAAGGCTTTTGATACAATACCTCACTCGGGTATCATTGAAAAACTCATCAACTTAAATGTAAACCCATACATTACAAGATGGGTTGCAAACTGGCTGAGTGACAGAACCCACAGGGTCAGAGTTGCTGGCGCCATGTCAGACTCAAAGCCTGTCACAAGTGGTGTCCCACAGGGCTCAGTCCTGGGCCCACTCTTGTTTGGCATCTACTTTTCTGAAGTACAAGCAAACACAGGAGGGTTATGGCTGACAAAGTTTGCAGATGACTGCAAACTGGGCACCGTAGTTGAAAACACATCCGACACAGATATCCTTCAGAAGGGTCTCACAGAAATGGATAACTGGTGCCAGAGCCATGGCCTAAAGTTAAATGCCAAGAAATGCATAGTCCTACCCTTCAGGAAAAATAAGGTTACCCCTAGCTACCATATAGGTGGCAATCCCCTGAACACAGAAGAAGTTATTAGGGACCTGGGAACCCAGGTTGACAGTAGCCTTTCATTCGACACTCATATTGCTAAAGTAGTTAGGAAGACCTTCTACATTGCCCACCTTATCATGAAGGGATTCACATCTAGATCAAGGGAAGTCATAGTCTCCCTATACTCATCACTCATCAGACCAATGATCGAGTACAATGCCCCATTCGGAATGTATCTGACCCGACACTTGCAGCAGCTGGAGAGGCCACAAAAGTTCCTCACCAAAAGGATAAAGGGTCTCAAAAATCTGTCTTATGCTGCCCGACTGAAAGAACTCCAGTTATATTCAGTTGCTTACCGCTTGCTCAGAGGTGACCTATACCTGACATACGAGGCCATGTCAAACCCAGATTTGATGAACATGCTTCATCTCAAAAAATCTAGATCCCTCAGAGCCACAAGGGCGGGAGACTTAAACCTCGACACGGTTATTAATAGGACGTGCTGGAGGGATAGATTCATCACCCAAAGACTCCCTATGCTGTGGAACAAAATCCCGGTTTATGTGAAGCAGAGCACCTCACTGGCCTTGTTCAAGAGGAATCTTGACCAATGGATGGGAGATCGCAGATACACCCCAGGGGTTACCTCAGTGTCACTGCTCGACAGAGGCACAGCAAAATAATGGGCATAGTTTCTCCAAACTAAAGGGGTGGCATAAGCCACAAAACTATGGGCTAGGCTTATAAATGCCCTTGGGCAGATAGCCTAGTATGAACCTATGAACCTGTGAACCTATGAATGAGGAGAAATTAATAGTAGGCACTAAACAGCCTATAATTGCAAAGTACCTTGCTAAGGTAAGGTAAAACAGCTCCTGTACTTTACAAAAAAAAAAAAAAAAAAAAAAAAGCACCAAACCAGGCATGTCCAAGGGTCAGTTCCTGGTGATTTCTCCTGTCCACCTGGTGAATCTGGGCATAATGGGGCAATGCAGCAATTGCCTCATGTACACAGACAACCCTCTCTTCCTACCACCCAACACTACAACCTGTGAGAGATGCACGTACATAGCCAAAATGGAAGCAAAGCAATCTCCACCCAAGATTGTTCTAGACAGTCAAGAGGAGAAGGTTAACACCCACACTACAACTCAAGCAACACATAGCCCTTCTAAACCCACACCACCAACACCCACATATAGTAACACTAAATCCACATATGCAGAGGCCCTTAACTGTAACCTGCCCAAGCAACAAGGACCTCTGAAGCTGAAATGCAAACAAACACCAATCACAACCAAAGTGTCACATAGTTCACAACACCAGTGTGCCACCCAGCAACAGCCCCTAAAGCAAGACAATGTACCTAACACTTTAGTCATAGGTGACTCTATAGTCCGGCACACTGATGTCCCTCTCACCAGGTTTAACAAGGAGAAAATTACAGCCAGCTGCCTGTCGGGTGCCAGGATCCACCACATAATGCATGCACTCAAGTCACTCCACAACAAGTACAAATATGACTCTGTCATTGTCCATGTTGGAGTGAATGACTTGAGACATACCTCCCTGGACTACATGAAAAGAGACATGAAAAAGCTCTGGGATCACGTGGCCCAGGCAGGTATGACCCTAGCCCTGAGTAGCATCCTGCCTTCGCCCAGAATGATGCTACAATATAAGGACAAAATGATTGACTTCAACAATTGGTTAAGCTTCTGGTGTCATTCAAAGGGGATCCAGTATCTGTCTGCCTGGGATGACATGATTGACAGACCACGATGCTTTGCCAGAAATGGTCTGCACCTGTCGCCCCTGGGATTCAGGTTACTGGCTAAGGCTCTTGCCACCCCCTATAGTGCCTTTTTTAGGCAAAGTTCAAAGGACAAAACCACCACCATAACAGGTACAAGCATGCAAACTCTGAAGGTAATGCTACTCAATGCTAGAAGTCTAAACCTTAAAATGCACTCTCTCGAAGCACTCCTAAAAATGGAGAACATCGATATCTGTGCAGCAACTGAGACCTGGTTCAAGGCTCCAGAGAGCACCCCTGCAATACCAAGCTACAACTCTTACCACACTTTTTGGCCACCAAACCAGGACTGAAACACTAAACGTGGAGGAGTGTCAATATTCACCAAGGATATTCACACCACCAGGCTAGTTGCCCAACACAATGCGTCTGAAATTCTCCAGGTGCAACTAACACTAGGTAAGACTGCAATCCAAATTGTAGCTTGCTACAGATCCCCCACCATACCCCAAGATTCTCACTATACCTTTCTAAACATACTGGAAAATACTAAGATAGAACCAAACACCCTAATACTGGGTGATTTTAACTACCCTGCCATTAACTGGGAAAACTACTCATGTCCCAACACCTTTGTGCAACGGTTCTTGGAATTCATAAATTCCAACGCCCTGGATCAACTAATCCATAGTCCCACCAGGGGCTCCAATATCCAAGACCTGGTCATTACCAATATGGGAAATTGATGCTCCATACATATGGTCACCCCCTCGTTAGTCAGGTCTGACCATAAGCTAATCACCCTTAACATCCACATCCCACCCCCACCCCCCCAGTATGGAAACCTCCATAAAAAACTCCTCCAAAGCCAACTTCATGCTACTCAAGTCAGAAGTGACAAACTTCATGACACCCATGCAGATGGGAACTGAAAGTTCAACTGCTGAATCCTACACTAAGGCACTGTACGAGCACATCCACTCATGCATGAATCGTGCCGTCCCAAATAGAACCAAGATGCTCTCATCCAAAAAAAGGAAGCCAATCTGGTGGTCCCCTGCCATAAACAAACTTTACAACAAAAGGAAGAAACTGTTGCAGAAAAGAGGAAAATCCCAGGATGCAAAAAACTCCCTTACCAGCCTCAGTAAGAAACTGAGATCCCTCATAAAATCCTCCAAAGCTAGTTACGAAAATAAAATTGCCAAAGATTCCAAAGACAACCACAAGGCATTCTATAACTATGTCAATAATCTAAATGGCAATGCTCAGATCTGCTCTGAGCTAAAACAAAATGGCATTAAATATACTGATCCCAAGGATATTGCAATATCCTGGTAGATCGATTCAGTGCCAACTTCACCCCCCCCCTCTCACCCCTAAATGGCCCATCTCAATACCAGAAGATTGCCAAATTCCGGTGATAATGGTCACACAGGTAAAAAACACACTCTCCAAAGCTAAGAATGCAGCATCCATGGGACCAGATGACATCCAGGGTTGTATACTACATGAACTACAATATGTACTGGCACCTCACCTAAGTGTCATGTTTAATCATAGCCTCACCTCAGGTTTTGTACCCACTGAGTGGCGCAGAGCTACAGTTATCCCACTCCACAAGGGGAATCCACCTTGGATCCCAGAAATTACCATCCAATCAGTCTGACAAGCCTTATCTGCAAGGCCATGGAGCGTATTATCATGGAACTTATAAACAAAGACATTGGCAACCTTCAAACACTGGACCCTACCCAGTTTGGGTTCATGAAGGGCCGATCTTGTCTCCTGAACCTGATTGACTTCTTTGAATCAGTCTCCAGAGCCATGGACAAGGGTAAGGTGGTCCACACAGCCTATCTAGACCTTGCCAAGGCCTTTGACACCATCCCCCACTCTGGAATCATAGATAAACTTACTAAGCTGGGCATTAATCCCTACATCACCTAATGGGTTGCTAACTGGCTTACTGATAGAACCCACATTGTAAAAGTAGCCGACTCCAAATCCAGCTCCAGACAAGTGACAAGTGGAGAACCTCAGGGTTCAGTCTTGGGACCGCTCTTGTTTGGCATCTACTTCTCTGAAGTACAGGCCAACACTAAGGGACTCTGGCTAACAATGTTCGCAGATGACTGCAAACTGGGAGCCATTATTGAATCCCCAAATGATGTGGATACTCTACAAAAGGGCCTTACAGAAACAGATGCTTGGTGCCAGAGCCATGGGCTCAAGCTCAATGCCAAGAAATGTATAGTTATCCCCTTTAGGAAAAAACATGTATCCATGAATTACCATATAGGTGGCAGTACACTAAACACTGAAAGTGTGATAAGAGACTTAGGGACACAGGTGGACAGTGGTCTCACCTTCGATAACCACATCACCACAACAGTCAGGAAATCCTTCTATGTGGCACACCTCATCACTAACGGCTTTTCATCCAGAAAAAAGGAGGTCATTGTCCCACTGTACTCATCCCTCATTAGACCCATTATAGAATACAATGCCCCATTTGGTATGTACCTCTCAAGACATCTGCAACAACTGGAAAGGCCGCAGAAATACCTCACTAAAAGAATCACAGGCCTAAAGCAGATGCCCTACGCTGACCGCCTTAAAAACTCCAGCTATTCTCTATCGCATATCGTCTACTCAGAGGCGATCTCTGCTTAACATACAAGGCCATGTCAAACCCAGAGCTGTTGGACATGCTACACTTAAAGAAATCCCAATCTCTCAGAGCCACATGCTCCAGGGATCTAAACCTTGTCATCACAATAAACAAAACATGCTGGAGGGATAGGTTCCTGACCCAGAGACTCCCTAGACTCTGGAATAGATTGCCCATACATGTCAAGCAGAGTTCCTCTTTGGCCCTCTTCAAAAGGAACCTTGACGATTGAATGGGAGAAAGGAAATTCACCCCAGGGATCACGTCAGTTGCCCTGCTAGACAGGGCTCCTGGGAAGTAAATAGTGTTGGAAGAAATAGCCAGTGAATTGTTATGGCTAGGCTTGTATAGGCTCTAGGGCTGATAGCCTAGTACCAATCTATGAACCTATGAACCTATAACTTCACCCTTGCCAAAAGACAACAGTTAACACATATGCTGACCACCTAAGGGATACAACTTTCATCCTCTGCACATACATAAAGTAAAATTGATGCCAGGCAACACTCACAACCTTTACTTACCCATGTAATGTGTGTGTACTGCTAGCACAGAGTCATCCCTGGATTACAACATTTGCCACTGCAGCACTATCACGGTAAGTGTTTAACCTGAAACAGGAAAATAAATGTGTAAGAACAAAAATGAATGGCAGATACTTACATACTGTTACTTGTAAATGTACCCAAGTAGAAGGTGTGTAAGTTGTCCAGCAATAACATCAATATGTGACAGGACTGACTTATGTCAACAGATGCCTGCTATTTATCAGTTTATAGGGTTCATGTATCAAAAATGCACACAATACAAAAAACATTCCCAAGTTTCGAATTACATACATTGAGTGGCACGTAATAACACACCAGATCAGGTGGAGGGTGGACAACAGACCACCTCTAAGCACTCCTAACAGCCCTCCTAAGTGACACCTCACCCACACTTTGGCTATGGGCAGAGTCAACCAGTACTGAAGCCACAGTAACCATACTATGCTGATCAAGTGTGTCACCCTCAAACTGTCCACTATCTGAGAGCTCAGTGGAATGGGTATGTGTTGGCATACTGACTGTGTCTGAAGGAAATCCAGGGGATGTGTGAGTCACAACCTCAATGTCAGATTCAACCTCTGCAACCCCTGACTGTGCCTCTGTTTAGCCACCATCATCATCAGAGCCTACCGATACTCTGACATCAGGTGGTAGGAGTCTTGCACTTCCACTGAAAGGATCCCCTGTGATAATAGACAACAAACACAGGAACTAAATTATTAGTACATTAAATATTAAATAATTTATATGATAACAAAGTAACACTGGTCACACAATTGCAGATGGTACAGCAATGTAAACACTCATTACACCCACCTCACACATACAGATCATTTATATATCTAAAGAATGGTCATCAATAAGCAAATAAACATTTACTTACCATATGTAGATGTCTCCACACTTTGTAGGGATGATGGTCCTGGAAGAAATGAAGCAAGGAAAGGACATCAGTTAACCATCACAATGGGAATAACACAGGAGGGACAATGAATACACAATCACCTATATGGCCCGTAAGAAGTAGCTGAAACTGAAACTTGTCTGACATGTCCATCCCCACCCTTGTGTAATGAACAACTGCATCATACAACTATTAACTTATGAATAGGTACAGAAAAATATTATATATTTTAGTATACTAGCAAATATAAAACTTGCCATATGTAAGTTTACCTGGAAGCTGCTACTGCGACATACTTGCCCTCACAGACACATAAGTACTGACATCAAGTTCACAGTGTGCAGTTTCCACTGAGCTGTCTAGATCTCTGACAGTGGACAAGAACTCTTTATTTGGTGTCAATGGGGGCTCTGTAGCAGGACCACCCACAGTAGCCAGCTATTTTTGGTCAACTGCAGCTACTGTCTTCTGGGCTGATGAATTCATATCAGTGGCCTGATAATGCACCTGATCATAATTCCTGTTGTGACCTCCTACAGCATTGACATTGTTCATTAACTGGTTCCAAATCTGCATTCTGGTAGCCATATCCCCACATCCTCTCTCAAGCACAATATAAACTACAGTATGAACACCATAGCATCTGTCAGCTATTTTTCCTGTACCATATATGCATAACTATTTCTCATGTTTAAGTTGTATTTATTAATTGTGAATCATGCATGTGCAAACACTTTGCTATCACTCACGCAAATCAGTTTCTCAGCGATGCAGTAAGTTAAAAGGTGTTTGACATGGATTACTGTTTATTGCCCAGTTCTTATTCATCCCATCCAAAGGCATTAAAAAAAAACAACAAAAGGTAATGTAGTTGTTAGTCACTGAACACATATTTACTCAGACTCGTGTGCCCTGCACTCATGCACTTGAAAATTGATATGTCATTAATAGGTCTAATGTCAACTACCACACAGAAATAAAGAGCACAACTGCATTGTTACATTTGTTAAAGCTTTATAATGACACTAGACATTGAGATTGTCTAATACATGTCTTACTGTGCCCATCAATTCATCACAATATGAGCACTTATACATCAACACTTGCGTTCATGCTGTTTGCAAAGTGTGTGTGTGTGTGTGTGTGTGTGTGTGTGTGTGTGTGTGTGTGTGTGTGTGTGTGTGTGTGTGTGCGTTATGTATGTTAAACATTGAGAAACTGGCATCTGTATGTCTCAGTTCTGCAACATGCATTCATGACAGTTTACTGCATATAGGTTAAGAAACCATCTTTTTAAGTATTCATGCATATTGCAAGCACAAAAGCAAATCCAAAGTCCACACTTTGCACACCAGTCTCATAACAGTATATGTTACCTGCAACATCAAATGGTTATGTCAACCTCTGTAAAGACCACTATGTCAAGGAAAAAAATCAGACTTCAGTAATGGAACAAATGTTAACTACTATGTTCTGCAGCTGGAATAAGTAGGTAGGGGTTCAAATTGCACAACAGTCAAATTGTGTGTGTGCCTGTATGTGTAGCTGTGTATATGCATAGTCATAAAAACATGACTCTGGGCCTTACTATCAACACTCAAGTCTGACGGAGAATAAAGTTTTACAGATGGTACGTGACTACACAACAAGTTCATGCAGCCCTCCTAACATACACCTATGATGCCATCTGCTATAAAATGTTCAATGACAGTTTAAATGTCAGACCTGTGCTGTGGCACTTGCATTAAGTACTGTGTTCTGTAACTAGTGTAGACAGCTAGATAGGGATTTTAGTTTCACTGCTGTCAACTCGTGTTTATGTGTTCATAGTCAGAAGAGCATGAGTCTGCATCCTGCTGATATCATATGAACACTCATACATCAACACTTGCATTCAAACTGTTTAGAAAATATATGTGTGCATGTGCTAGGGCACCATTTTTAAACTACTCACTATTGGGTTTGGGGCTAGGTCCTGGCATCCTGCATTAGTGTGCTCATCATATAAGTGTCTCCCAATTCAAAGTTTGCATCTAATATTCATGCACTTTTTTATTTCAAATGCTGCCACTTTTTGATATGATTGCTGCTGATTTAGTCCTATATGGTTTACTTTTACCTGTATCAGTCTGATTATTGTAGCGCATACGACTTCCGTTGTCACAACTGTTATAACTTGCTTAAACTACTTATGTAATACCTTCTGCCATTCTACATATGCTGCTATATGTTGCTACCAATTAAGAATAGTGTTTCAGAGAGAGTAACTTATGCTGTGCTTAAGAACTCTAAACCCTGACCTTACTACTGAAATAGGTTCATAGGTTCATAGGTTACTACTAGGCTAACTGCCCTTGTGGGCCATTTTCAGCCTAGCCAATTATTCCATGTGAGAATCAAACCCTGCATCTTATGTCTATAAGGTAAACACCTTAACCAAATAGGTCAACAGTTTCTCAAGTGACATACAGTTGTATAGTATAATGTTACTGGTTGCTCATATTACTTTACTTGTTGATTGGAATAAGTGGTGTTTTGCATGTGATGTGCATCTTTTTAAGCTATACTGCCAAAATCTTGTTCACAGATATGCCATCTATTTTTCTTATTGCCCAGTTTCAAATTGATTCCCAAAATACATTTGTATGTGAGCACTAGATATCTAATTTCATTCATACTTTATCTATGCTATTAGAAATAGTTATGTTTTACCCTGAATAATAATTTTAAATAGTACTCTTTTTGTCTTCTACTTTTATCATTTAAGCTGCTCCCTCTTGGCCTTCTGCTTCTCTTTCACAATCCATGCACCCATCCTCCCTCCTATAAACTGATACTACTCTTCTCATTTTTTTCATTGCTGTTTATTCACCCTCTACACTGTGACTGCTTTCTCCTACACCAGTGTTGGTCCTTTGAAATAGGAGCCTTGAAAACTCTCAGGATTGTGAACCACAGCATACAAACATAAGAGACTGCAGTGTACATCCTATTTCTTCTCTGTATAAATACCTGACATATCTTTTGGAAGCTTTTCCCTCCATTTAAAATCAGAGGTGTGCACACTGACAGGAGCACTATATATCTGTGTACCCCTCCACTCTGTTAAATGCTCTTCCTTCTCTCACGCTGATTTAACTCTTTGCAGTGTAAGTAAATGTGAGTTTGCCTCATAGCTCCATAAGATGATTAAAATGTGTTCAATATATTAGAGCATAAGCAGTGTTCAAACTTTTTAAAATTCTTGAATTGCACTGACCTGTGGCAGGGTGGTTGGAAACTGATTGCTTTTGCTGACTACTTGGTTCCCTGGTCTGCCTCATGGTTCAACCTACTCTGTTTGCCCTTGCTATGCTTGGGCTCACTCAGCTCCCCTAGCCTACCCCCATCCACCCTCATTTCCACATCAGTTGCATTTATACTTACCCCAACTCCTCCCCTTGTAGAACTGCATCCAATCACACTCAACCCCAAATCAATCTCAAATCAAACCATAAGTCTTCTAACACTCCAACCTAAGGGACCATCTTTAGTTAGCTTATTAATCAACTCTTTCACCTCACTCTATTCAGCAGCCCTACAACTATCCTACTATCACATTCTACCCCTTAATATCAATACCTATCTATCCCTTCACTTAAACTTCCTTCCTTCACCTACAATGTCTCTCATAACTAATACACTACCCCTATTTCTCTCCCTATTTGTCTATCTCCTACTAAACTTAACATCACTTGAAACAGCATGCCTACCTCACAAGCTAACATCTATACAAACCAAAACTCTTACCAGCTACTCTGAGATATCCTCTAGCCTGTATGTAATAATATATTTTTGCACACTAAATTAAAAATCCTCCCTCTACAAAACAACACCTACAACCACTCACATTTGAATTACCATCACAAATCAAAAGAAAGGAGTTAACTATTATTCACCCACATAAATATTCTAACTTACCACAGTGTGGAGATATCCACCCCAAAACCAGACCCACTTCTTCCTCTTTCAACCCTCAAATTCCTAAAAATCACTAAATATTGCAACTCTCAGCCTTCAAAGTGTTAGACACAAAATCCCAGAATTCCATGCCTGGATAGCTTACAACAAAGCAGATATAATGGCTGCTACTGAAACATGAATAAAACCCTACATAAAGATTTTGAATTCCTCCTCCAGGCTATGCTTGATTAAGAGCAGATAGACCTCATAAAAAAGTAGGAGGTGTTGCACTACTCTTTCCAATTACCTTTATTATAGTCCCCTACACTAACCTCTTTCCACAATTTTCTACTGCCGAAATTATAATATCATTACTAAAAATGAATAACTATAAAACTGTCTGCATTATAGCCCTATACTCCCCATCAGGTAGTAATAATCCTCTGTTAGAAGACATTCTGACCTGGATGTCAAACAATATAAAAAAATGAAACAATTATCCTCGGTGATGTAAATAATAATTGGCTATATTTCTCACCCCTTCATCCAATATTAATCTATTTAACTTTACTCAGCTTATTACCAATCCAACCATACTCAGCAGAAACAAGGACAGTGGTTCTGTTCTTGATTAGATTCTGGTCTCTGACCCAAATAATATCTCATCCGCAGACACACTATCAACAGTACCAAAGAATATCCACACAACTAGGCAGAGGTTAGAAAACACTAAAATTCACAGCACTAGAAAAATAATCCGACCCCATGACTGGAAGTCCATAAAAACTTCACAGGCTTTAATGTAAAAGAAAAAGGTCAGCACTTTCACAGTGTACCCATTGCTTCTTCAGACCATATAAATACAATAGAAACAAAACAAGTTATATAAAAAAATCAAATCTAAATTAACCAATAGTCATCTACAAATCACATTACATCATAATTAAAGGTTCATAGGTTCATAGGTAGGTACTAGGCTATCTGCCTGAAGGCAGTTATAAGCCTAGCCAGAATGTGCTGGCTTTCGCCGCCTCCTTAGATTAGTTCCCTGTGCCTCTGTCCAGCAGAGCCATTGAAGTGATCCCTGGGGTAAAATTTATGTTTCCCATCCACTTGTCAAGGTTTGTCTTGAAGAGGGTTATCGAGGAGCTCTTCCTAATGTAGATTGGAATCTTGTTCCAGAGCATGGGAAGTCTCTGGGACAGGAATCTATCCCTCCAGCACGTCCTATTTATTGTTGTGGTGAGGTTTAGATCCCTGGAGTGTATGGCTCGAGGGGATATGGTTTTCTTTACGTGGAGCATGTCCATCAATTCTGGAGATCACCTCAGAGTAGGCAGTATGCAACCGAGTACAGCTGGAGTTTCTTCAGTCGACCTGCATAGGGCATCTGCATGAGGCCAGTGATCCTCTTGGTGAGGTACTTCTGTGATCTTTCCAGTTGTTGCAGGTGTCTTGTAAGATACATCCCAAATGGGGCATTGTACTCTATGATGGGTCTGATGAGTGATGTGTAGAGTGGTCCATTGACCTCTTTCAATCCGGATGCAAACCCTTTTGTGATTAGGTGGGCCACATAGAAGGATTTTCTAACCACTTTGGCAATGTGATTATCAAGGGAGAGGTTACTATCTACTTGGGTCCCCAGATTCCTTATTACGTCTTCCATATTTAAGGGGCTACCACCTATGTTCTAGTTTGTGGGTACTTTGTTTTTTCCAAAGGGGGTGACTATGCACTTTTTGGCATTTAGCTTGAGGCCATGGTTTTGACACGAGGTATCTATCTTAATGAAACCCTTTTGGAGGATGTCTTTGTCAGCCAGAGAGCCAGTTATAGCCCCTAGTTTGCAGTCTTCTGTGAACTTGGTCAGCCATAGTCCTCCTGTGCTTGTCTGTACCTCTGAGAAGTATATGCCGAACAGGAGGGGTCCTAGGACTGAGCCCTGGGGAACACCACTTGTAACCGGTTTAGAGTCAGACCTAGCTCCCGCAACTCTTACCATGTGGGTTCTGTCCGTGAGCCAATTGGCAACCCATCTCATGACATAGGGGTTTATGTTCAGGCTGGTGAGCTTGTCTATAATACCTGAGTGGGGAATGGTGTCGAAGACCTTTGCGAGGTCTAGGTAGGCTGTGTGGACCACCTTTCCCTCATCTATATCCTTGGTAACTGTCTCAAAAAAGTCCACCAGGTTTAGGAGGCATGATCTGCCCTTAACAAAGCCGAACTGGGTAGGATCCTGTGTTTGGAGGTTCCCAATATCTCTGTTAATAAGATCCATGATGATGCACTCCATAGCTTTGCAGACCAAGCTAGTCAGGCTTATAGGGCGATAGTTCCTGGGATTTGTTGTGGCTCCACCTTTGTGGAGTGGAATAACCATTGCTATGCACCACTCTGTGGGCACATAGCCTGTGGAGAGGCTGAGTTTAAACAGTGTCTTTAGGTGAGGGGTTAATTAATCTTTGAACTCATGTAGGACGCAGCCTGGGACACCATCCGGTCCCATTGATGTTGTGTTTTTGGCTTTCGAGAGGGCTGTTTTAACCTGAGTGTCTGTGATTTCAGGGGCACTACATTCTTCTGGTATAGTTATGGGCCCTTTTGGGGGTGAAGTTTGCACTGAACCTGTCTGCCAGGATGTTTGTTATATCGGTTGGTTCACTGTATTTTGTGCCATTCTGCACTAACTCCGAGTAGATCTGAGAATTGCCACTTAGATTCTTGACATAGCTAAAGTATGCCTTGTGGTTATCTTTGTAGTCCATGGCAATTTTTCTTTTGAAGCTAGCCTTGGGTGATTTTATGAAGGAACATAGTTTCTTGCTGATACAGATCAGGGATGTCTTCCCTTCTTGGGATTTTACTCTTTTCTGTACTAGTTTCCTCCTTCTATTGTATAGCTTGTTTATGGCAGGGTTCCACCAGACTGGTTTCCTTTTCTTGGAGGAGTGAGTCTTGGTTTTGTTTGGGATAGCATGATCCATGCATTCTTGTAGGTGACTGTAAAGTGCATTAGTAAAGGATTTTGCAGCTTGGACAGCATTATCCTTTAGCATGGGGGCTTTGAAACTTCCCACTTTGGTCTTAAGTAACATGAAGTTTGCTTTTGAAAAGTTTTTCACAGTGGTTTCTTTTACCAGGGGTAGTGGCGGAATGTGGATATCCAGAGTGATTAGTTTATGGTCAGATCTAACCAACGAGAGGTTGACATCCAGTGTGGAACACCGGTCGCCCATGTTGGTGATGACCAGGTCCAATATGTTGTCACCTCTGGTGGGGGTGTTGACCAGTTGATCCAGGGCATTTGAGTTTATAAATTCTAGGAGATATTGGGCAAGGGAGTTTGTACTTGAGTTGTTCTCCCAGTTAATGTTTGGGTAATTGAAATCACCCAATATCAGGGTGTTTGGTAGGACCTTTAGGTTTCCCAGTGTTTCCAGGAATGCGGAGTGGGGGTCCTGGGACTTGGTGGGTGATCTGTAGCAAGCTATAATTTGAATAGCAGTTTTGCCCATTGTTAGCTGCACGTGGATGATCTCTGAAGCATCGTGCTATGCCACTAACCTGGAGGTGTGTGTATCATTGATGAATATGGATACTCCCCCGCCTTTTGTATTTTGGTCTGTGTTTTGTGGCCGAAATGTATGGTATGAGTTGTAGCCTGGTAGTGCTGGAGTGCTCTCTGGATCCTTAAACCAGGTTTCTGTTACTGCACATATATCAATTTTCTCCATACTGAGGAGTGCCTCGAGTGCATGCATTTTGAGGTTTAGACTTTTGGCATTGAGTAGCATTATCCACAGTTTTTTGTTGCTTGCACTATTTACGGCGGAGGGTTTGTTTTTTGATACTTGCCTAAAAAAAGCACTATGGGGGTGGCAAGAGCCTTGGCCAGTATTCGAAAGCCTAAGGGTGACAGGTGCAAGCCATCTCTAGCGAAGCAGCATGGCTTGTTGAGCATGTCATCCCAGGCTGACAGACACTGGATCCCCTTTGAATGACACTAGAAGCTTAGCCAATTGTTGAAATTGATAATTTTTTCTCTATACCGTGGTATCATTCTTGGTGAGGGCAGGATGCTACTCAGAGTCATGGTCATACCTTTCTGGGCTACATGAGCTCCTCCATGTCTCTTTTCATGTAGTCCAGGGAGGTACGGCTCAGGTCATTCACACCAACATGGACAATGACAGAGTCATATTTGTACTTGTTCTGGAGTGACCTGAGTGCTTGTGTTATGTGGCGGATCCTGCCACCCGACAGGCAGCAAACAGTAACTTTCTCCTTGTTCAGCCTAGTGAGTGGGACGTCAGTCTGCCTGACTATAGAGTCACCTATTACTAGTGTGTTGGGTATGGTATTTTGCCTTAAGGGCTGTGATTTCATGGCACCCTGGTTTTGTGAAGTATGTGTTCATGGTTTGTGTTGAGGGGTGGAGGTTGCTTGGATGTGTGCTTTGGAGGTCTCTGTTGCTTTTGCAGATTTTTATTTAGAGCCTCTGAGTATGTTTTTGTGTATTTATATGTGTTTTTTGCCAGTGCTGGTTTCATAGGTCTATGTAAGACTGGTGGTGTGATGCAAGTAATTCCCTTCTCCTCTTGGCTGCCTGGTCCAGTCTTGGGTTGAGAGAGCTTAGCCTCCAATTTGGCTGTATAATTGCATCTCTTGCATGTATTAGTGTTTGGTGGAAGGAGGAGAGGGTTGTCTGTGTACATGAGGCAATTGTAACATTGCCACACAATGCCCAGATTCACCAGTTGGACTGGAGAGTACACCTGAAACTGCCCTTTGGACATGCCTGGATAGTGAACTGTTTTACTGATTGGCTGGTAAGGTCGAATAGAGAGCCTTGTCCTTCTCTATAGTATAGGGGGGTCTAGGCTAAGGTTTATTAGTGCTTGCTATGAATTTTGAGCAAGTGCTGGGATGAGAAGTGAATGGTTTGAGTGCTTAAGTTGAAAGTTTGTCTAGTTCCAAGGGAAAAATTGAAGAGTAGACTTTGTGGAGTCGGTAATAGTTATAATCTAGCTAACCGGCGCTGTCCGGCACGCAAAACCGCGCAAATGTGAGTTTTATAGCAAGGAAATGAAAGATATAGAAATTAGTCCAAAATGGCAAATAAACTACTAATTTCTGGACTGGAACCACTCCTCCAGGGACAGATGGGCTGCTCAAAGCTCCCTCTCTCACAGTGAACATAGAAACTTCCTTCTATCCGAGTAAGGTATGGGAAAACACAGAAACTTGTAACACAGCCCTGAATTCAACACTAACCTGAAAACTGGACTATACTAGCTTAGAAAGGCAGGAAAACAAGTATATTTTTTTCAGAAAATAAAGCAGATACAATCTTTAAATGCACAGAAATGGCTATCACACTTGAGTGTGTAGCCTACAACAGTTAAACAGGTAATTTAAACACAAAACCAAGTTTGTTCAAGTGTAGGCAGTAAAATAAGTAAATTATGTAGCTGAAACAAGTTTTTTAAATCACAGAAACTCTAGAAAATTGGTGTTTTAGGCAGAATTCGCTAAAGGCAGCAAGAAAATGCAGAACAATGATACTTAATCACTCCAAAGTCTCTCTTTTGTCTTTCTGCTGCTGTAGAACTCTGCAGGGCAGCACGCAGGAGCTTACTGAGCTGTATACTAGCCCAAAAACCTTGCAAATGCGGGTTTTATAGCAAGGAAATGAAAGAGATAGAAATTAGCCCAAAATGGCCAATAATCTACTAATTTCTGGGCTGAAACCACTCCTCCAGGGACAGATAGGCAAAGAAAAACTATTAATGCACCCATATCACTAATAGTCAGTCAACAAACAGATATCAGTAAATACCTACTTGCATACATAAAGTCTCATTCACTTCAGTGTTTAAGGGGAGTATAAATGGGATCAGTGCAATGTTCTTTGCAACTCCTAATGTAGTATCACTGTTCACAGTGAAACCAAAAATAGTTGGCATTGAGTATGTTAGACTGCACTGCAGTTATGTAAAGTTGGATTTACAAGACATAAAACAGATCTTGTTTGCATATTAACTGAATTTATATTACACAACAATTATTTTTTCTTTAATGGTAACTTTTTTCTTCAGAAGGCTGGTATGGCTATGGGCACCACGTGTGCTAACACCTATGACAACTTTGTGTTATGTTATTGGGAAAATGAACAGATATTGCAGAATAATCCTTACTGCAAATTTATCAGCTTCTATAGGCATTTTGTGGATAATGTGTTCCTTGTTTGGACAAGGATACTAGAATTGTTTGAAGAATTTGGGGAGTTTCTTCATAGTACTACATTTTTTTTAATTTAGTAGACATATATCAGATTCCACAACTGAAGTTTTGGATGTTACTGTTAGCAAAGACATGTTTGGATGTTTTGATACTAGGTTGTATAGGGAGCCTTGTAGAAAAAAATGCACTATTACATAAAGGCAATATGCTTCCAGGACATGTAACTAAGACTATTATGAAAGGTCAATTACTTAGAGTAATGAGGCTACATAGTGGCAATACTGAAATGGAAATAATTTTTCAAATAATGAGACAAGAGTTCTTAGAAAGGGGGTATAATAGTAATGACATTGAACAGACTATTGAGGAAGTGTGTAGATTCAGGGGCACACAAGGGAGACCTTTTTTCTATGAGAAAGTTATTGGCAGTCATAGTATAGCTCAGTCCAATATTGAGAGTAGGTTGGTCCTTACATATTCTAGTAGTATTAATATCACACGTGATATAATGAAAAATAATTGGCCATTGCTAATGGTGAATCCAGAATTAAGAAGGGTACTTAATAATGCACCACAGTTTAGCTTTAGGAACACTTTATCATTAA
Source organism: Protopterus annectens (assembly GCF_019279795.1). Classification (NCBI taxonomy): domain Eukaryota; kingdom Metazoa; phylum Chordata; order Ceratodontiformes; family Protopteridae; genus Protopterus; species Protopterus annectens. The sequence goes on from NC_056726.1 coordinate 305,398,148, forward strand.
GAAGACAGCTTTGTTATAGAAATGAACTATAGGTTACAAGGCCAGTATCTGATAGGAAATCAACCTTTTGCTGCAGGTCAGGTAAAGTATGCAAGTATATCTGGAGCTGCACACCTTTTGTATATTCTGCTACAGGGTATAAGATTGACCTTGTGTTTTATACAGATTGCAAAAGCAAGGATTTAGTTTATTATACTAGTTGCATTAAGTGCCGTGCATTTTACGTTGAAAAAAAAAACAACTGTAGTTTTAAATAAAGAATATTAGAACATTTGAATGACATCAGGCATAATAAGAACACTAATGCTCTTGCACATGTTCATATTCACGGATAGCAGCATGAGCTACTCTTTGAAAGCTTGAGGGGTGTGGATCTAAAGAATTCCACATAAAGAAGTAAGTTAAAGTGGAACTTGCAGCTACATGCACATATTCAACCAGGGTTAAACGGACAAGTCTTTTTAAAACCTGTGTTGAAGTCCCATCCCTTTAAACATTGAAGTCAATGAGACTATGTATGCAAGGAGATGTGTACTGGTACCTCTTTGTTGACTTAGTTAAATGGGTGTTTTAATAGTTTTTGTTTGAGTTTTGGGTTTGATTTGTTGACATATTATGATGTAACATGATCTGTAGATGACTATTGGTGTATTAGATTTAATTTTTTTTATATAACTTGATTTGTTTCTTTTGTATTGAAATTGTCTGAAGATGCTGTGGGTACACGATATCATGAAAGCACTTACGTTTTTCTTTTACATTAATGTCTGTGGAGTTTTTATGGATTTACAGTCACGGTGGTCAGATTATTTTTCTAGTGCTAACACTACTCAACAGTATCAGTGACCACATGCCTGCCTATATTCTGTGTAAATTTTTAAACAGACTAGCCCCACTTTGACAAAAAAATAATAAAAAATAACCATGTCATCTGGCTTACTAGGCCCACCAAGCAACTCATGACTGCTAGGGACAAATCCTGGAAACTGAGAAAAAAAATAAAAACATTTCCAATCTCTTAAAAAATTAAGGCAACTCTGTAATCAGGTAAAATGTCTAGCCATTAAAGACGAAAAAGAACACTACCTAAGTCTTAAAAATAACCATAAACAAAACCCAAAGAAATTCTGGAATTCCATTACATCTCTGCTAAATCCAGGTTCAAAGAACAACCCCTGTCCATATCCTGATAAAACCCCTACTGAAATAGCCACCCTTTTCAACTTATATTTTATGAACACTATATTTAATATTACCTTTCCTCGAGCTAACTGCAATCATAACTCTGCACCTCCAAGTCAGTCTTCACAAAACACCACTACTGCCTCTCCACCTAGCTTTTCTTTCTACCCATGCCTACTGCTACAATAACAAAATCACTTCTCAAGCTCAAATCTGGCACTAATGCTCCTGACAACTTACCCTCTGAATATCTTCAAATGTTAGCTGAAGACACTGCATACCCTAGTAGTATACTTCTTAACAGATCTATCCAAGAGTCCTATGTTCCTAGCATCTGGAAAAAGGCATATATTCTTCCTCTTCACAAAGGTGACAACAGCACTGATGTTTCCAGTTTCCACCTTATTCTCTCCCCTATCTCTAAGATCTTTGAAAACTGTATTCACATTCAACTTCTAAACTTTCTACTTCATAACCATATCCTTTCCCCCACTCAGCATGAGTTCAGGCCAAGCCATAGTATTACAACAGCTGTTATATCCTTCATGGGCAAAGTTAACTGAGCTCAAAATCCAGGTAAAATTGTATCCTCACTCTTTCTTGATCTCTTTAAGGCCTTCGATACAGTCTCCCACCCTTTACTTCTTACACAACTCTCTAAACTAGGCATCTCCCCCTCATCCCTAAGTTGGTTCTCTAATTACCTAACAAGTGAAAACAAGCTCCCAAATGGCAGCACTCACTTTCTCCATTTCTTAACATATATACAGGGGTTCCCCAAGGCTGCATACTTGGGCCTCTTCAGTATTTTCATCAACAGCTTTCATTCCACTCTTAGTCAAGGTTCTATAATACAATATGCAGATGACTCAACCATCATCTGCTCTGCCAACTCCATATCTGAACATCAACAAATTACCCAAAATGCCTTTACATCCACTGAAACTTGGATGACCAACAACCATTTTCTCCTTAACCCTAACAAAACCAAGCTCATGTTACTCACTGCAAGAAAACCACTCCCCTAAACAAGACTGAGTTCACTCTCAAAACAAAACAATTACTGAGGCTGTGTTTCATACAAAACTATTAGGTGTAATCTTAGACAAAAACCTAACATTTGTCCTGCATGTGCATAATAATATCGCAAATCTCATAAAAAATTGGGTATCCTCTATAGACATAAATATTTCCTTAGCTGCTCCACAAAACAAACCCTTTCCTCAGCCTACCTCCTACCTTCTCTCATATATGGTGCCCCACTACTTATTAATATTCAGTCCTCTCTGAAATCCAAGCTTGAGACCTGTTACAATAAAATAGCCAAGTTTATAACTAATGACAAATATTCCTCCCATCACTGTTCCTCCTTACACCTACTGAACTGGCTCAAACTCCCACATTACCTTACATACTTACAATTAACAACAGCACACAAAATTATTTTCAAACTCTCAGACTGCCCAGCCCTTACTTGTATATTTACTCTCTACCATCCAAGTAGGCCTTTCAGATCTGAGAACCAACCTCTCCTGAAAGTAGAAAAAGCAAATCTTCCAATTAGCTAGATGCTGTACTCTTTCTCAGTTGCCAAACAGTGGAACACCCTCCCATTCCCAATAATGACTATTAGGAATGCTTCTTCTTTCAAAATGTCTCTACGGCAACACCTCTCTACTCTATGACACTGCACATGTGGCAAGTCTCCACCTCTCAAAACCTGATTCCCCAATTTACCGCTACTATTGCCAATAATGACTTATTCTCTGTCAGGAAGAACTCTTCTATATACTAGTATGATGTGATGGACATATACACCTATGTTGTATTTACTGCTACATCTCTATTGATGTTCTTGCAGAAATGATCTTCAGAAGCTGTTATTATACTTACTATGTTATTTGAAGTTTATGATACTGACATGTTTAACTTTGTGTATACAACTGTGGCTCTTGTATCATATGTGCTTGTTAATGTGGAGCTTTTCTCTCTGGGCCTCCACTGAAAATGGGCTCATTTTGGCCCAGTGGACCATCCTGGTAAACAAATGCAAATAAATAATAAAATAAATAAATAATATCACCCATGTCTCATACAGAAAAAAAGTTTTACATTTATACATGACTGCACAGCAAGTTCATACAGACAAACCAACATCTTCCCAATGTATGCCAATGATGCTATCTGTTATAAAATGCTCTTGAACAACAAAAGTCAGACGTGCCATAGCACTTGTGTTAAGTACTGCATTCTGTAGCTAGTGTAGATAATTAGGTAGCAGTTCTAGTCTTGGTGCAGTCAGCTGTTGTGTGTATTTGTGTTTATTCTGGAGACCATTTTAGAACAAAATGTGAGACACTTCTACTACCATATTCATCTCATCAGACACTGATACTGTGTATCTGCTATAAAGTGTTGTCTGACAGTATGAAAGTCAGACTTGTGCTGTGGCTCTTGTGTTAAGTAATGTGTTCTGCCAATAGTGTTAATAGCTAGGTAGGGATTCTAATTTCAATGCGGTCAATGTGTGTGTGTATGTATGTGTGTGTGTGTGTGTGTGTGTGTGTGTGTGTGTGTGTGTGTGTGTGTGTGTGTGTGTTCAGTTAGTTCTCATTCTAGAGACCATTTTAGAACAGCATGTGTGACACTCCTACTACCATCTTCTTCTCATCAGACAATGATGGTGTCATCTGCTATAAAGTGTTGTCTGACACGATGAAAGTCAGGCTTGTGCTGTGGTGCTTACATTAAGTATTGTGTTGTGTAGATAGCTAGGTAGGAGTTCCTTATGGGATTGATTGGTGTGTGTGTCTTTGTTCTTAGCTCTCATTTTGGAGAATATTTTAGAACAGCATGTGAGACACTCCTACTACCATCTTCTTCTCACCAGACAATGATAATGTCACCTGCTATGAAGTGTTGTCTGATACTGTGAAAGTCAGACTTGTGCTGTGGTGCTGACATTAAGTACTGTGTTCTGTAGATAGCTTAGTAGGGGTTTTAGTCTCACTGTGGTCAATTGGCATGCATGTGGTGTGTGTGTGTGTGTGTGTGTGTGTGTGTGTGTGTGTGTGTGTGTGTGTGTGTGTGTGTGTATTCACTTATCTCTCATTCAGGAGACCATTTTAAAACAGCATGTGAGACACTCCTACTACCATCTTCTTCTTACCAAACACTGATGATGTCATCTGCTATAAAGTGTTATCTGACATTATGAAAGTGAGACTTGTGATGTGGTGCTTGCATTAAGTACTGTGTTCTGTAGATAGCTAAGCAGAAGTTCTAACCTCCCTATGGGCTACTTGTGTGTGTGTATGTTCATTTTACTATCAGTCGGGAGATAATTGTAAAACTACATGTGAGACTACAGCTATGTCATGCACTCCTGTATACTTCTTATTATAATTTATTTTATTTATTTATTTATTTTCAGTTTGATTACCAGGGAAGTCCACTGGGCCAGAACATGCCCATTTTCAGTGGAGGCCCAGGGAGAAAAGCTCCATAAGCAATACAATAATGGTTACATAATTTTAAAGGTAAAATACAAGTATAAAAAATCATACAGTAAGGAAATGCAAATGCATAAAATGTACATCATAAAACACAGTTAATAGGTAAAAGAGAACATAGTTTACAGGTATTTCCCTTCAGCACAGCATGATCAACTGCTGTAAAATAAAGAGATGAATTTTCTTTTGTTTTTACATTAGAAGGGGGGCAGTTTCCATGCAGATGTTTTAATTAAGTATGGTAAAAACTTGCTGTGCAGACAATAGAAATACTGTGACATTTACAATATTTACATGTTTGGAGTCAGGTGAGAGAATTGCTTATTCAGTGACTGTCATCTTAAGTCTATTTTAGGAGAATAGAAATATTAGTTTGAGGGAAGAGTGAAGCAAGGAGTATGAAGAGGTCATTGGGGAATTCCCTTAAATTTAGGTAGGGTGTAAGCAGGAACATTTCCATTTGGATGACAGGTATGAGAAAAGTTGGGTCTTGAAGGTTTTTGAGTTTGGTATAGTCCTAAGTGAAGGAGGGAGAGAGTTCCATTTCTTGCCTAGAGAGAAAGAGAGTAGAAGCTGGCTAGCAGGACGTTTGGGTTTGTGTATAGAAATTAAATTTTGGTGTTCAGATCTCAGAGATCTGTTTGGGGTGTATGGGGGAAGGATGTTTGTTAAGGCTGGGCATTTATCTGGGTAGAATATTAATTTGTGAGTGGTAGTTAGTTGAAGATAGTCTAGGTGGTTAGAGAGTTCTAGCCAGTTAAGTGATTGTAGGGTAAGGCAGTAATGAGTAGATGTTTTGGATTTTGTTGCAAATTTGGAGATCTTATTATAGCAAATTTCAAGTTTTGAGGTGTTGGAAGAAGACAGATTAGTTAGAAGAGGGGCTCCATATAGTAAAGAAGGTAGAAGGTAGGTAGTTGCCAAGGTATGCCTAGAGGAGTTGGAGAGAAAGAGGTTATTCCTATAGAGCATGCCTAACTTTTGGTGGGTTTTCTTTATGTTTTGTTGAATGTGGATATCAAATTTAAGGTGTTCATCTATGGTAATGCCAACAAGTTTTGCAAAAGGGACCGCTTCTATAGCAGTGTTGGTTTGGCTTAGGACTTTGAAAGCATTTTTGTCATAAGAGAAAGCCCTGGAGTGAAGGGAAAGTAGTATTTTAGATAAATATACACTTATGATGTGACCCACTCTAAAGTTCACCCTGACAGTATTACACTCTGATATTTATGTTAGCATGAGCATTAACTACTGTGTTCTCAAACATGTGTACGTAAATAGTTTGTGGTTGTAATCTCACAGCAAACTACATGTGCGTTCATTCAAATAGGAGTGGATAGATTATTTTACATCAAGATGTGTATCCACAGCTCTGTGATACACTCCTCCCAACATCTTCTTCTCAGCATACACTGCTGCTGTAAATCTCTGTAAAGTGCACTGTGCCAATGTAAACTCAGACATCTATGATGGTGTTACTGTTGCATCATATGGAATCGAATTTATATACTCACACAAGCCTAATGGTCAAATCTGACGTCATTCAACTCTCTTTGTGTGTGTGTGTGTGTGTGTGTGTGTGTGTGTGTGTGTGTGTGTGTGTGTGTGTGTGTGTGTGTGCGCACGCGCGCGCACGCGTTTGGTAGTATATTGCTGCTAGTATATAATCTTTTTAATCCCTTTTCATTTGAATCCCCCTCAGGAGAATCTTTAATGTAGCCCCATGAGTCCACGATACCTAATACTCTCTGCTAACATTACACATGTCCTGCAGAATCATGGATGATGTTATTATCTCATAGATGCATACATATATGACACTCTGCAAGCCATCTGCAGACCACTGAATGTGTGATTGCTAATTCTGTCATGGGGTGGTGCACATGTCACATATGGACAAAGGCAGTATGTAATACAATCCCACACTGTTCTACTTTGGAAGCTCAAACATTCAAAACTTTGAACTTCATATGGTCGAGGCTATAACACCAAAGTTTTGAAAGTTTGAAACTTCAATGAAAAAAATAAAAACTATTTTTTATGTTTATGCTGGATGGCAAGCACCCTGCAACCCCCACATGGGGGGCTGCATCCCCCACACCCCCTGCTAATTAAATATACCATCTCTGAGATCACACTACAGTAAAGAGAACAGTAAATTTCTAATTCTGCGCTGTATGGTGATCTCCATTTAAATTGTTCGAAGCTTCAAAACTTCAATGTTATAGTCTTAACTGTATGAAGATCAAAGTTTTGAAACTTCGAGCTTCAAAAGTAGACCCTCCCACACTTATGTACATATCCCTGCTATAAATGATATACTAATGGCTAGAATTTTATGTGGTGTTGGCCATTAGCCTAGTATTGTCTTATGAACCTGTGAATATTGTAAGTCAATGTTGCTGGCATCCACATTTGCTGCATTGAGCTGTGGATATACAGTAGCCCTCCAATAGTGTGTTTCAGTCTGTGTTTTGAAGAAATATTGATGGAAACTGCTGCCATTTTATTACATGTTCCTTCCATAATAGCTGTAGTAATATGCCTCTTCAGGACTGTTGACATGGGATGATGCTATGTATTTTGTTGCCTTAATAAGGTATGTGTTCCTGTAGTGGAGTATATTAACATTCTACACATTTCACATTCAACCATCACAGTGGCACTTGCAGTAATGCACATGTGTGCATGTATATACCTACCATTATAAATTCTTATGTGACATACAGCAATATCACATCATACGGATTACATGTGCACATACACTTTGTTTCATCCACATATTGTAATGCTGTTATATACACAAACATGTAACCAGGTGAGATTCACTTGCAACCTTGGGGAATTCATTGTATGCACAATTGTGTTGCTATTCACAAGGATTACTCAGGTGTTGCCCATCAGTAGTACTGATGAAGGGTGGTTAACCCGAAAGCTTTGCTTCTATTAAACCTTTTGGCATATAAGTGTATTGGTTTCTCCTGTAGTCCACACCCTCAGATTTCATGAAATAGGATCTCGACTCGGTACATATACTTATTACTTAACCAATCTGGTCTTATCTATTTGTACCCTCGCTGTCTCTTCTTCTTTAAATGGACGAAGAAATCTGCTTGATTTATCATAGCTGGACTTCTAGAAAGAATGCTTTCTGAATAGTTGGGCTCTAATTGTCCTGTTGTTCTTAGCTTTATAGGTTCATAGTTGGTACTAGGCTATCAGCCTTAGGGCCTGTATAAGCCTAGTCATAACAATTCCCTGGCTATTTCTTCCCACAATATTTACTTCCCTGATCCCCTATCTAGCAGGGTGACTGATGTGATCCCCAGGGTAAATTTCCTACCTCCCATCCAGTCGTCAAGGATTCATTTGAAGAGGGCCAAGGAGGCACTCTGCTTGATATGTATGGGCAGTCTATTCCAGAGTATGGGGAGTCTTCGTGCCAGGAACCTATCCCTCCAGCATGTTTTTTTTCATTGTGATAACAAGGTTTAGGTCCCTGGTGCATGAGATTCTGATGGATTGGGATTTCTTTAAGTGTAGCATGTCCAACAGCTCTGGGTTTGACATGGCTTTGTATATTAAGCAGAGATCACCTCTGAGTAGATCTTTAGGCCTCAACAAACTGGAACCGATAGGCAATGTTGCTCTGGTTTGCCTAGATAGAAGTCTCTGAGCAGGCAATACAAGTTTATCACCACGGGCTATGTTTCTGAGATTAAGTAAATTCAAAAAGACATTGGTACTGTCACAGTTTGACCCCTCAAGCCATTGCTTTGCACTCTGTACTGCACATTCAGCTAGTCTATTTGACTGTGGATATTCTGGACTACTAGTAACATGTACAAAGTCTCATTCTTTTGAAAATGTCTGAAACAACTGACTAGTAAATTGAGTACCATTGTCAGAAGTAACTTTGTGTGGACTACCATGGACGGAGAAATGATACCTCAACTTGGTGATAACAGCAGTGGACATTAGGTTAGGTAGTAAATCAATCTCAAACCAGTTTGAATAAGAGTCTATCAAAACTAAGTAATGCTGATTGTTCCACTTGCATATATCAGTGGCTACTGTTGACCAAGGTAGTTCAGGAATTTGACTTAGCTGAAGTGTTTTTTTTTGCAAATGCGGCTTAGTACTATTGCATACTGAACAAGAAGAAAGAACTTTATCAATGTCTTTTACTAGAGATGGCCAAAATACTACTTCTCTCACCCTTCTTTTGGTAGATTCAGAACCTGGGTGACCGCAATGCAAAATCTGTATATATTCATGTTGTAAGGAAGCAGGAACAATTCTAGGACCTTTGAAAATAATGTAATCTTCCATTATCATCTCATCTCTGTAAGGAAAATAAGTTTGCACTTGAGGTGGTACACTCGATTGCTTTGATGGCCATCCACCATTAATGTAGTGATTCAGCTTTTGCAAAATTGGATCAGTCTTTGTATGATCTCTCAGATCATCAAGTCTTGTTGTAGAAAGAGTATGCACTTCCATGATGTCAAAGTCAAAATGCTCTGTATGAAGCTGCTCCATTGTTTCTCTGGGTGATCTGGATAAGGTATCAGCCAGATAAAGAATTTTGCCTTTTGTACAGACCATTTTGAAGTAGTACTTTTGCAATTTGAACATCATTCTTTGTAATCTCACTGGAGCTGAATGTATAGCCTTTAAAATGGTAATTAGAGGTTGGTGATCAGTTTCAATCTGAATAGCTCGATCATAGATATAATCATGAAACTTTGAACATGCAAATACTACTGCCAAAAGTTCTTTCTCAATTTGAGCATATTGCATTTCAGTTTGGTTAAGAGTTCTTGATGCATAGGCTTCTGGTATGCCTTCTTGAAAAATAACTGTGCCAAGACCAAATTTTGAAGCATCACAGGAAAGGGTTACTGGTTTATTGACATCATTGTATGTTAATGTAGGTGGGGTATCAATTTTCTGCTTAAGGTTTTCAAATGCTTTCTGGTGCTGTTCCAACCAAGACCATGTAACATTTTTGTGCATCACCTCTCTCAAAGGTGCTGTCAGCTCACTGAAGTCTGGTATAAACTTGCGTAAATAGTTGACCATACCAAGAAAATGTTGTAGAGCCTGAACATTATCTGGTGTTGGAATCTTAAGAATGGCTGCTTGCTTGGACATGTCTGGTTGCAAGCCAGTGCTAGTAAATAAATGACCTATATATGTAAGTTCTGGTAGTCTGAATTTGCACTTTAGAGGACTGAGCTTTAAGTTCACTTTAGTGCTCTGTCTAGAACTCTCTTAAGGTTTCTGTCATGCTCTGCTTCACCATTGTCTCCAATCACTAAATCATCTACTATTATGGCACAAGGATAACCTGAAGAAATTTGCTCCATTGCACGTTGAAAGACTTCACTTGCAGAATTTATTCCAAATGGCATCCTGAGGAATCTATATCTGCTAAACAGGGTACTGAAAGTACTCAGTAATGAGGATTTGCAATCAAGTATCACTTGCCAAAATGAACTTTTTCTATCTAAGACAGAAAATACAATGGCATTTGGTATTAGGGCTGCGACTTCCTCAACTGTACACAATAGATGATGTGGTCTCTTTAACGCTTTGTTCAAATCTCTTGGGTCAATACATATTCTGATTTCATCTGAGTCATTTTGGTGGGCTGCTACCATGGACAACACCCATTCTGTTGGTTTCTGTGACTGGACAAATTATGCCTTGCTGCACCATTTTATCCAATTGAGCTTTAACTTTATTCTGCATAGCTGTCGGACCTTTTCTTGCTGGTCTGACCACTGGACTGACCTCTGGGTCTAACTTCATAGAATACACAACTGGAAGTTTGCCTAACTTGTCATAGAAAACATCAGCATACTCTGAGAAAATAGCTTCAGTAAAATTGAAACTAGGAGATGTGCTTATATGATGAACTTCTTTGGCAAAGAAAAGCAGATTCATTCTCAAACTGTCTCTGAGACCGAATAATGACTGCACAGGTCTTCAGACTACATAGAATAGTAAGCTGTAGCAGTTGTTAGCAAATAACATGAAAGCACTACTGAGCCTTCGGTTTGAAACTCTTCACCTCTAAAAGCAACAAGTTTCACACAGCTAGCCACATTGAGTTGCTCACCAGCTTTCACCTTAGCAAATGTGTCTGCTGAAATAACATTATACTTTGAACTAGTGTCTACTTTGAGCTTGGTGGATTTACCATTGATCTGGACAGTACAAAACACTTCATTCTTTGCCAACAAATTCACTGCATCAACCTTTCATCGATTACTGATAGACCATCATTGTAGAAAGTAGAACTACAGCTCTCTGTATGATCAACTTGCTTTTTCAAGTGACCCTTCTTTATAACTGTGTGAGGTTTACTTGATTTGCAAAACTTTTGAAAATGGTTCTATTTTTTACATTTGTGGCATTGCTAACCAAATGCTAAGCATTTGTCTCTTTTAGACTTATGTTTGACACCCCAGTTGGGACAGTTAACGATAAACATGGATTTGGGTTTTGCTGACTCACCCTTGTACTGCACCGACCATGTCCCTTTCTTAGAATTTGCTGGAAAATATGACTCCTCCCAGGAAACCCTGCAGCAGTTGTAGCTGCCATGTTCTTAGACCCGCTTTTGCTAGCCATGTGTTGCATACTGCCTACATTTGCTCTGGAGAATGCTGAAACCATGATCTTATCACTTGGAAGCATACTTGTGTGCCTTTCTATAACTTTATGGATTTGACAAATCTCAATAGCTTTGCTCATCATTAAGTCACTGTCATGAAGCAAAATCATTCTTACTGCAGCAATATTAATATCACACACTTCTGTCCTTTATTAACTCATCTTTTAAGTCACCAAACTTACACATTGTAGCTTTGTTTCTCAGGTCAGTTATATAATCTGCAAAAGTTTCCCCTGGTTTTTGATCTCTTTTGTAAAACAAATGCCTCTCTAATGTAATATTTGTCTGGGGGTTACTCATTTCCCTGAATTTATGCTTCAAATACTCAGGGTCTTTTTTTGATTCAGCCTGTACAACAATGATGGTTTTCACCTTCTCCCTTATATACTGCTGATGCATACATAAATGAACGCTCTCTTTCAATGGCCTCTGACCCAGCTAGGTTTAGCAAAATGAATGCTCTGGTGCATGCATCTTTATCAGAATAAGCTGCTTGCATAAAATATCATACTCTTGCTCAAATATTCTCCAATTCTCTGCAGTATTCTGATCAAACACCAATGGTGATAGCTTTTAAAATCCATCTGCCATATTAACATGTACCAGTGAAGGCTTTTGCAAGCATGCACGAACATACACACATACACATATGCCAGAAATTTATGCCAGTATTTGTAACTATGCCCAACAGCACAACAAGCCTCTGAATAGCTGAACTTTGCAAAATAAGTCTCTTGGGCACTGTAATACTCTTGAAATTACTGTACTGTAAAAGTCACCTATCATCATTGTAAGAAACATTTCAAAATAACTGCATTGTGTGACTGAACTGGACAGAAAAAGCTCAGAGTAAGAAACATTTCGAAGTAATTGCACTTTATGAATAAACATCACACTGAACTCCCCCAAAATGGTGGTACTTTCCTAAATAACTCTACAGTGCAAGAAACACTCTGTAATGGCGACACTTTGTGAGTAGACACACTCAGCACAAGAAACTTTTCAAAATGGCTGCATTTTGACTCACTTTACAAAATAATTGCACTTCGCACACAAACTCTTTGAAATAAATGTACAGTAATAAGCACGCACTGTAAACACTTTTACACACTTTGAAACACTTTGAATAACTCTAGTTATGCCCTGAATACAATGCAAAATAGTAGTTATGCCAAAACACAGTACTTTGCCAATAAACATGCAGTCACCTTGCTTTATTTACACTTAATGTTCCCTTTTTGCCCTTATTATATTTATTTTGTTCATTAAATCTCTTTTTATGCCCATTATACTTTTCTTGTGCTTGTTTTACTCTAAACATGCCCGCTTTGCTTTAAACATGCTTGTTTTGCAATTCTGACATAATTCCAAACCCCTTATGTGCTTTTTGATAATTGGTTTATCAAATATCTTAACCTTAAACATTTTGTTTAATTAATAAACCTTTTGTGCTTCTCACTTGTTTAATAATGTGGTTTGTGCCCTTGTAATACTCTGTTTTATCTTTCTTATAAAATAAATAATTTGTTCAGGTTTTTCCTTACCTTTGGCTCATTTCTGGCCCTTTTTTGTGCTCATTTCCCTTAGTTTACCTTCACTGTTAACTCTGCACCTCATAGATCTGAAAAGCAGCCTCTGGAATCCTGATTCTGATACCATGTCGCTTGTCCATTCAGGATAAAATAGACCAGTCTTTGTGGGTTCTCTTCAAGCAGCTTTATTATGTACAAACACATCAGGATTGAGGAAGCTTAATAACTTTAACATAGATAAACTATGAAACAAACTAGCTAGCAGACTCATACATGCTCACTCTCTGGCTGCACTCTCAAAATGGCACTGAAGCTAGCACATGCTTCCTATTTATATGCATATGCTGTCATTGAAACACTTCTTAAAGATACAGCACACACACTCTATTCTACACCTTGAATCTAGCAATGGTATTGATATACTGCAGAAAGTATTAACACACAAAAATGCTTGGTGCCAAAGCCAGGGAGACATGTCTAAAAAAACATAATTATTCTGTTTTGTAAAGCAAATACCCATGTTAATTACAATATAGACAGCACAACCTAATGAATGGACTCAGTGTTACGTAATCTGGGTACTCAGGTAGATAGTAAATGGAAGTTAGAATGCCACATCTCCATAGTGGTGACAAATCCCTTCTATGTGGCACAACTCATAAGTGCAGAAATGTCATTCAGATCAAAGGAATTTATAAGGCTATGGTACCTGGCCCTAATCACAACAGTAATTTAGGACAATGCACCCTTTTGGATGTAATTCACCAAACATCTGCAATAGCTGAAAGAACACCAAAGAATTTGCACAATGAAGATACAGAGTATAAAAGACTAGTCCTACATGGAAAGATTGAAAGGCATATTACTGTGTTCTGTCCCCTACAGACTACTAAGAGATGCTTTTTGTCTGCCCTACAGGACATTCTAAAATCCGGCCCTGATGGAAATGTTAAATATTGTTAAAGCAATCTGCATGAGGGTCCCTCATTCGAAGGATGTTAACCTAGCCTCTCACATAATAAATTATGCTGGAGAGATAGAAATGGCTCTCAGACACTATAACTTTTCTGGAACAGACTTGCCATTCACATTAAGCAAAGGCCTTTCCTGACCCTATTGAAATGCAAACTACATTAGTGGATGGTGAATGGTAATTGTACTCATGATGTTATGCACACATCCCTCATGGATAGAGGAAGTTGGTCTTAGATAACATAGCATAGCCTCAGAAATGCGTGAACTTTGATCCCATAGCTATTTGAAATTGTGAAACTCATGTTAAATATAGATAGGTTTTCATGTCATCTTGGAACATTAGCCTAGTACTCTCCTATGGAACTATGAACCTATGATGTCCAATTGTACCCTAGGTACAGCTATATTGTGACTGTACTGCTTCACAGAAGTACCATTACATTACATCAGTATTACCACTTGGTGGTTTGCATGAACACATATGCATGCATTTCAGGATTTCATGCCAGTATAACATTTTCCCTGGCAATGTCAGGGGAACAGTGATCATGTGGCACATGTCTTGAGTTTTGACATGTGCTTCTACAGTGTTTTCCATGCATCGTTTGGTGTATGAACATTATTACTGTGACAGCTACATTGTTCATTGATGTTAGATTTTGCAATGCTGTAGTTTCTGTGCACATGGCCATTGATGCATTGCCATCAGTGTCACATTTATTTATTTATTTATTTTATTTAACATTTGTTTGCCAGGATAGTCCAACTGGACAACAAGTGTTTGTCTTCAGCAGAGTCCTGGGGAGAAAAACTCTATAAGTTTACAGAGAGAAGAAAAATTTACATAAGCGACATTACAAAGTAGTAGCATACACATTGTAGACTTTACAGCAGTTAGTTTACAATAAGAAGATAAGATAAGGATAAGAGGAGCGGCAATGCTACCACTGTACCACCGCAGCTTAAGATACGAGGATAATGGTAAGAGGAGCATGCTGCTGTACCATTCATTAGAACACACCCACTTCTTAATTCACTCATCAATTGCAGATGCTATTACATGTGGCAGATGCATAGAATACACAGCTGTGTATAGGGAATCCACTCATAATAGTGTGTTGTTTGTAAGTGTTGTTATCCTCGTGGCCATTACCTATGTCAGCCAGAGATGCATTAGTCAAGTGTATTACATTTGGCACAGTAAGCGTGCATACATCTTGTTGCCCATATATAACTATTCTTTGGTATGCATACCTATTAGGAAATGACAGTGCAGACATTCCTTCAAGGTGTTGTATAAGATGCATGTGTGATATGCATTTCTATGTTACACCCAGTAAATATAGGAGACCACTAACAACATTGTTGGCATACGTTTGATTCCTGCACATGTGTCTTGTGGCTTATGTGTCATGCAAACTTCTCAAATGTTCAGGGTTGCTCTTGAATTCAACACTGTCCCAAGTACCCCCTCCAACGACAGTTTATTTTTGGAAAAGTGGTGGTGACTTCCCCGTATAGAATACTGGCAATCATTACAGCTGTACACATCTGTTCCTGCAGAAAATGTATAATAACTTAAACTCACATATTCTGACAATATCACAGATTAATGTTTTTAATATATTAATTTTTTTCTGGTTGTGCCTGCTTCTGTCAGCAATTGTCCATGAAGCTGTTGATTATTTTTCCATGATTGTTTGTGAGGTAGGCTGACATTTCAGTCATATTCAAGCAAGTGAATTTGCAGAGCTTCACAACATGCACATACCCCCTATTGTATATAACATCCCTGCTAAATGTCCTCTTCAGTCAGTGATGTTTATATCACTATTCCTCTACATTGACATGTACCCTTCTGTGACTGTCACATATATACTACCATGGCTAAGACTCTTGCAACCCCTATAGTGCCTTTTTTAGGCAAGGTTCAAATGACAAATTCACCACCGTAACAGGTACAAGTAAGCAAAATCTGAGGGTAATGCTACTCAATGCTAGAAGTCTAAACCTCAAAATGCACTCACTCGAGGCACTCCTTAAAATGGAGAACATTGACATCTGTGCAGTGACAGAGACCTGGTTCAAAGCTCCAGAGAGCACCCCTGCATTACCAGGCTTCAATTCATACCACACCTTTCAGCCACCTAACCCAGAAAGAAGCACTAAAGGCGGAGGCATGTCCATATTCATTAAGGATATCCACACCTCCAGGCTAGTTGCACAGCATAATGCATCCGAGATTATCCAAGTGCAACTAACTCTGGGCAAGACCAAAATCCAAATTGTAGCTTGCTACAGACCCCCCACCATGCCCCAGGATTCACACTCCTCATTTCTTGATACACTGGAAAGTATTAGGGTGCAACCCAACACCCTAATAATGGGCGATTTCAACTACCCCACCATTAAATGGGAAAACTACTCATGTACCAACTCTTTTGCTCAACGTTTTCTAGAATTCATAAATTCCAACGCCTTGGATCAACTTATTCACACCCCCACCAGGGGCAGAAATATCCTAGACCTGGTCATTACAAACATGGGAAACCGGTGTTCCACACCAGAGGTCAATTCCTCGTTGGTCAGATCCGACCACAAGATAATCAGCCTAGACATCCACATCCCACCCCCAGCCCCAATTAGGGAAATCATCATAAAAAACTTCTCAAAAGCCAACTTCACACTTCTTAAGACAGAAGTGACAAACTTCATGACACCCATGCAGACGGACAATAGAGGTATGACTGCCAAATCCTACACAAATGCACTTTATAAGCACTTACACGAGTGTATGAATCATGCTATCCCTAATAGAACCAAGATATTATCCTCTAAAAAAAGGAAGCCAATCTGGTGGACCTCTGTCATAAACAAACTCTACAACAGAAGAAAGAAACTGTTGCAAAAAAGAGTAAAATCCCATGACTGGAGGAACTCCCTGGTCAACCTCAGTAAGAAGCTGAGATCCCTCATAAAATCCTCCAAAGCTAGTTACGAAAACAAAATTGCCACTGACTCTAAAGACAACCACAAAGCATTCTATAGCTATGTCAAGAATCTAAATGGGAACACTCAGATCTGCTCTGAGTTACAGCATAATGGCACTAAATATACAGAACCAACTGATATTGCCAACATCCTAGCAGATAGGTTCAATGCTAACTTTAACCCCCTCTCACCCCCTAGAGGGCCCATCTCTATACCTGAAGAATGCAAAGCTCCTATAATCACAGCTACACAGGTAAAAAACACACTCTCCAAAGCCAAAAACACAGCATCCATGGGACCTGACAATATCCCAGGCTGCATTCTACATGAACTACAGAATGAACTGGCACCCTACCTAAGTACCATGTTCAATCATAGCCTCACCTCAGGCTTTGTACCCACTGAATGGTGCACCATGACAGTTATCCCACTCCACAAAGGGGGAGCCACGACGGACCCCGGGAACTACCGCCCCATTAGCCTGACGAGCCTGGTCTGCAAGGCCATGGAACGTGTCATCATGGAACTCATAAACAAAGACATTGGTAATCTCCAAACTCTGGACCCTACACAATTTGGATTTGTAAAAGGCAGATCATGTCTCCTAAACCTGATTGACTTCTTTGAAGCAGTCACCAAAGCCATAGATCAGGGTAAAATGGTTCACACAGCTTATCTAGATCTCGCCAAGGCTTTCGACACCATCCCCCACTCTGGAATTATAGATAAGCTCACTAAACTAGGTATAAATCCCTATGTCACAAGATGGGTTGCCAACTGGCTCACGGACAGAACCCACACTGTGAAAGTAGCGGATCCAAATCCGACATCAGACCAGTGACAAGTGGAGTACCACAGGGTTCGGTCCTGGGTCCTCTCCTGTTTGGTATCTACTTCTCTGAAGTGCAGGCCAACACAGAAGGTCTTTGGCTAACAAAGTTTGCAGATGACTGCAAACTAGGAGCCATAATTGAAACTCCTAACGATGTGGACAAACTACAAAAGGGCCTCAATGAGACAGATACCTGGTGTCAAAGCCATGGCCTGAAGCTCAATGCCAAAAAGTGTATTGTCATCCCCTTTGGTAAAAACTCTGTACCCATGAACTACCACATAGCTGGTAGTCTACTTAATGCCGAAAATGTGATAAGAGACCTTGAGACACAGGTGGACAGTAGTCTCTCCTTTGATAATCACATCGCCACAGTGGTCAGGAAACCCTTCTATGTGGCTCATCTCATCACAAAAGGATTCTCATCCAGAAAAAAAGAGGACATTGTTCCCCTCTACTCATCACTCATTAGACCCATTATAGAGTACAACGCCCCTTTTGGTATGTACCTCACAAGACATCTACAACAACTGGAAAGACCACAGAAATACCTCACAAAGAGGATTATTGGCCTCAAACATATGCCCTATGCAGACCATCTCAAAAAACTACAGATTTACTCCATCGCATATCGCCTACTCAGGGGCGATCTCTGCCTAACATACAAAACTATGTCAAACCCAGAGCTGTTGGACATGCTCCACTTAAAGAAATCCCAATCCCTCCGAGCTACACGCTCTAGGGACCTTAACCTTGTCACCACAATAAACAGAACATGCTGGAGGGATAGATTCCTGTCCCAGAGACTTCCCATACTCTGGAACAGACTAACTATCTATGTCAAACAGAGCTCCTCATTAGCACCATTCAAGAAAAATCTTGATGATTGGATGGGAAATGGGAAATTCACCCCGGGGATCACTTCTGTGGCTCTGCTCGACAGGGGCACAGGAAAATAATTTTCTTGGGTGGCGAAAGCCAAAATACATTTTTTGGCTAGGCTTGTATGGGCCCTAGGGCCGATAGCCTAGTACCTACCTATGAACCTATGAACCTATGTGTGATGATATGAATATACTCACACAGGAGGTGTAAACAGCAGTACATGGTGTGCTATGTATTTATGTGCTTAATGTTATGCTTCCAACTTGTCTTGGAAATCTATATACATTGACATATCCTATGTTGTATACATTATCTTATTGTACATGCCCTCTTCCACTTTCTTCAGTCCTATCATTCTTTCTGCAGCCATTTTAATCAGCACACTTTTCCTGCTTAGTGTATTAATGTTGCATTGTATTTGCCCTTGCTGAGCACCCCAATATCCAATATTTCATTATGGAAAAACTTGTAGTGTACACTGCACCGAGTACACTTTTTCTGTAATGTGTTCTTATTGCAGTCATTGCAGTAGTTTCACCCTGGTACTCATTATGGCTGTCCATGCAACCTTGAAGAGCAAGTTTGCCCTTAGGTAAATTTCTATGCATGTTCCCTCTGTGTTCATGCTCCTCTGCATGGTCTTCTCGCTGGCGACATTGTTGCTGGTTATGGAACCCCACTTGTATTCATGTGAACACAATGTTATTAGGTCTGCCAGGCGAAACCACCATAGAGTATATTGAAACCCTGGGCATCTCTTTTTCACTCTCAGCAGTTCTCATCACTCTGCTAATTCTTTCCCTGAAGAACTGGAGCAGCTGGTGTGCAAGCAGGTTTTTAGCTGCCTATTCTATTCTATTCTACCCTTTAGCCATGTGCTCTGACTGCTCTGTTATATTCTGTTCTATTCTATTTTATTCTATTATATTATATTAAGCGTTTAGCCATGTGCTGTAGCTATCCTGTTCTAGTCTAGTCTAGTCTAGTCTAGTCTATTGACCTTTTTGCCATGTGTTGGGGCTCTATTTTAGCTTCTTAGCCACATGCTATGGCCGTTTTTAATTCTATTCTATTGTATTCTATTCCATTCTATTCTAGCCTTTTAGCCATGTGCTGTGACCATTCTATTCTATTCTATTCTATTCTATTCTATTCTATTCTATTCTTGCTTTTTAGTCATGTGATGTGACTTTACTACTGACCAAAGGGAAGACAATGAACTGATGACAGGAAAAGCCATCTTAATTTCATAGACCTATAAGAAGGTGCTACACTGCTGCCCACTTTCTTGGCAAAATAAAAGTCTTTCGGACTTCCATTCTAATCCTAAGCCTTGTAAATGAAGTTGTTTCATTCCGAGCCCATTGCTGGCATTGCAGTCATATTATGGAGAGGAAGCATAGGTTTTAATGGGACTCTACTCTCTCATGTCCAAACTTTACAAAGGCAGTTCTCCCATAGCAGTCTGTGTTTAGCCACCGTGTATTTTACATCTTTGTCAGTGTACCACAGTACATTGATTGCTTTGATATGCATCAGGACACTAGAAGCTCAGTATTCATCTGATTTTTTTAAGTTTGTGATCAATTGCTATGATCTTTACAACTAGTCTGATAGCAAATACTTATTTTCCAAATTACTATAACCTGTATTTTTCTGTTTGACAATAATGTACTACACTCTGACAGAGCTTATATTCTGAATATTTCCTTAACCTGTAGGGCACAAATTTGATAAAGAATAATAGGAAAATTGTAACTTTCTTCCTTGATTATAGCATGTGCATATCCAGACTTGCTTACACATGGTTTGTTCTAAGGTAAACTAAAAACTGACTATATCTTTCAGAATAAAGAAAAAGCTCACATCTGAATCTTAGAGCAGCATAGCAAAACTGTTTAAAATCATTTTCTGTTATATGGCATTATACCATGTTTAGAGTTACATCATCTTAATGAACCAGTCAATGCCTGTGAAATTCCCTGGAGATTAATGCTCATAACACCTGGCTCATTCATCTGAAGCAACAGTGTAACTGGTAATTTTTGCAGATTTTTGAGGCACAAAAATAAAATAACTAACTAAATAAATAGTACATAAAATACTAAAAATAAAATTGATAGCACTCTAATCATTTGCCTTGAAGGAATCCATAGTAGAAGACCTGAATCTAGTTTGTATTATTCCAAGTAGATTTGAACAGAGTAGCACATTTATCATGTTGGACTGAAGCATTAAATCAGATTTTCATTTCATAATCATTGTTTCTCATACAACCTAGCCAAGTTCCGCAATAAATCAAAATTGCTCTATTGGTTATTGTAGAATTTTTTAAATGATTAATATGTACTAAATTACTAGGAAAGCAACTTCTAAACACTATTGGGCAGGATTCACGAAGGCTTGCACGGAGTGTAAGAGACATGTAACACTCCATGCAAGCCTCGCGATCCAGGAACAGCCCTAAACTCCGTGTAAGAGACCAGCTAAAACGTCTCTTACACGGACTGGGCGTGGACATGCTAAATACCTCACTTGCATCCGAAAGGTATGCAAATGAGGTATATTAGCGATCCACGAAGCAGAAACCATCCCGTGTAAGAGACGTTTTAGCTGCAGAAATGTACTCAGTTGACAACTGAGTACGTTTCTGCAAATTTCACAACGGAGCCATGTCAGCTCCAAATAAAGGGTGCATATGTGTCAGGCAGCATGCCAATGGCCAAATATGTGGCCATTGGCAAGGTAACCCGATGCCGATGTGTAATCCCAGCGCAGCCCCGCGCAAACGGGCTGCGCTGTATAAAACATAAAAATGAAGGTTATAAACCCAGAAATGTGGGTTTTATGCAATACATGGAATGACAATGCAGGGACCAGCAGACCAAAAACAACATGGCCACAGTGTAGTGGTTGCTAAGGGGGGAAGCTAAGTGTAAGAAATGTAACTAAGCATTAGTAGGCAATCTCATGTAAATGAGGGTTAGGATACTGAATCTCACAGTCACATAGCAAATGAGCACAGTCTGAGTAGTGTAAGAGATACATAAGGGGGAGGAATAGAGTAGGAGATAGGTGACATCACAGGGGGGAATGGTAGAAAGAAATGCAGTTCATTGGAGGTCAGTGTAACATGACAGATGACAGACACAGATCAGGGTAAGAGGAGTGCCACAAGATAAGTCTGGGAAAGTCAAGAAATGGAAGGTGTACACTGTTACTTACACTAAAGTTTCTTGCTGGGCATGCATGCTCACGTGTGCGCGCCATGAAGCGCGAGTAGGGCAGTGTGTGTGCGTGTAAGGCAGACTGAGCATGTGGGAGCGTGTTGGTAGATGTTTAACACTGTTTGCGTGGGTGTGCGCACGTGTAGGGCAGACTTAGCATGTAGAAGCCTGTTGGCAGACCTGTAACACTGTTTGAGCTGGTGTGCACGCGTTTTAACCCGAATAAGTAGATTCTGAACAGTGTAAGCACGTGTGTGCACGTGTAAGCCACTGTGAGCATGTTTCTGCTGGTATGCATGTTGCTCCCCCCTGAGGAAACAAAAAGGAAAAAGGAAGCAACAGAATTAGTAGGAAGCTAGCAGGGAATACTGCTGAAGCTAGCAGGTGAAAACAATTACAAGCAGGCAATTACACAGGCAGAATAGTAGCCCAGCCCAGCACTTAAAACTCTGCAAACAGTAGTGCAGGATGTTTCTCTTAGAAGACACTGCAAGACAGGAGTAAGCTAATAGAAGTGAAAACTGAAAAAGCTTCACTCAGAGCAGAAATGTTAGGGGCTGCCATAGCTGTCATAATGAGACATAGGCGACTTGCTGAGGGTGGTGACAATGCAGATGGTGCCAGACAACCCACACTGAGGAGATGGAGAAGAGTGTACAGGCCCAGGGTCACCTACCACGGGTTACGTGAGCTGGAGATAGTAGAGCTATAGAGTGGACAGAGAGCTCCTGCAGCAAATAGTTGAGCTGTGCAGGCCACGCCTCACACACAGAACCAACAGAGGGGAACCCATCCCAGTGGAAACCAAGGTATGTGTTGGCCTAAGAATACTAGCAACAGGTACCTTCCAGAGACCAACTGGTGATATGATGGGGATATCACAGGCATCAGCCTCCAGGGTACTGCACCAGTTCCTGGATGCCATGTCAGCACATGTCGGTGATCATGTATATTTCCCCAATGCCCGTGAGATATTGGCCAGCAATATGCATCTCTTCCAGCAAATAGCAGAATACCCTAAGGTAGTGGGTGCAATAGACTGCACGCACATACGCATCAAAGCACCAGCTGGTGAGCGGGGTAGGGCCTACATTAACCGCAAGGGCTTCCCCTCCATCAACTGCCAGGTCGTGTGTGATGCCCAGGGCATAATAATGAATGTGTGTGCTGGCTGCCCTGGAAGATACCATGATTCCCACATCTGGCATTTGACGCAGCTGTACCAGACATTTGCCAATGGGGACATCCCACACGGACACCTAGTGGGGGATGCAGGTTATGCACTGGAGCCGTGGCTGATGACACCCATCAGAAACGCACACACACCGGAACAGGAACGCCATAATGAGGCACATGCACAAACACGTAATGTAATAGAGCGTGTGTTTGGGCTGCTCAAGTCACGGTTCTGGTGTCTGGACACATCTGGTGGAGCCTTGCAGTACACATCAACTACATGTACCCAAATTGTCATGGTATGTGCTATGCTACATAAAATGATCTTGCAAAAACAGCTGCAGCAGGACCAGCATAGGGCCGGGCCAAACAGCCCCCCACCATTGCCAAGGCCATCACAGGCAGAGCGTGACTCAGAGGAGGAACAACCTGAGCCTGCCCCAGTAGGCAGAAGGAGGCGTGCCCAGTATGACCTGGCCTTGGCAAAGAGGCAACGCATAGCACATACACTGGCTCAGTAGGAACCCTGGGAATGATACCCCCTCTGACTCACTCAAATAATAACATGGATGCCTAAAATGACATGACCTGCTCACAAACATGTACAGGGAAGTGTAATATGCGCATCTGACAGAGGCAGCCCTGCAGCACCACCTGAGGCATGAATGCCATGTGTCAAGTAATGTAACACCATGTACTATATGCACACCTGAGCACCCTGACTAACATCCACCCTCACCAAGCATGAAGCCACAAAATGACGATGGGATGATCAAGTGCAATAACTGGCTGAAGTAATGCAGTTAGTCAAAGGGGAGCCAATGTGTTTCAGGCTGGGAAGACATGCAGAGCATGACATGATGCACCACCTGCTAGGGGTGGCGTGCACCTATCAGTCCATGCCCCATGGATACTGGCAAAGGCTGTCAGTACCCACAGCATGCCCTGAATAGGTAAGTCTCAAAACACAAACCCACCTTCATAGGTACCACAAGGGATAGGAACCTAGATGTAATGCTACCCAATGCCAGAAGTCTAAACAGCAAGATGTGTGCAGTGTAAACACACAGTATGGAGAATGTAGATATCAGTCCTGTAATAGAGAACTGGGTCAAGGCTCACATCAGCACCCTAACACTACCAGGTCACACCTCATACTGTGCTGTACAGCCACAAAACATGGAACAAGCTACAAAAGGAGGGTGACTAGCAATAAATGTCAAGGATAACCACACCCCCATGTTGGTACCACAACAAGAAGCAGCATGGATCAGCCATGGTCAAATACCAATGGCTAAAACCGCCTCCCAGTATATAGCCTGCTGCAGACTACTGTCCTAATACCAGGAACTGCACCTGGCCTATGTTGGAATACATGAATATATCAAGCCCCCCAAACCACATTATATTGCTTGACTGAAAATACCCAGACATACACTGGGAGCATTATACTAGCACCAACACAGTTGGAGAAAAGTTCCCAGAATCCATAAACCAAAATGCCCAGGAACAACGTACCACTCTCACAAGAGGGGTAAGCAAACTGGATGTGATAATCAGCAACATGTGTACTGGATGGCAAGATGAGAAGTGTATGCTTCACTGGTAAGACCAGAGCATAGAGTAATCACACTGGATATACACATCCCGACCCCAGTCCCTGGCCAGAATACCACAGTGAAAAACATGTGTAAATCATAGGTTGCACCCCTACAAACCGATGTGGAATCCACGAAAGGCCTGTGCAAGTGCAGAATATGGGACACACCGCAGAACATGTTATACAGGCATTCCATGAACACAGCCAGGAATGCTTGGAGTATGCAATCACAAATAACAGCAAGACACAATACCATACACGCAGGCATCTGGCATGCTGGACTCCAGCCATTACCAAACCATGCAAGAGAATGAGGAAGCTACCACATGATAGAGCAAACATAAAAAGGGAAGTAATCACTGATCGGTAGTATGGCAATAACATATGTCCACACATACAATCCACTAAGGCCAGCCACAACAAGTAGAATCTGTGAATCCAGAGGCAATGTGACACCTGTCCCAAGTACACAGACAACCACAACTCCCCCCAATAAATACAAATATATGTGATAGATGCAACCATGTATCCAAACCAGAGGTTGAGCTCCCCCAACTCAGTACTGTCAAAACTAGTCAGGAGGAGAAGGTAACCACATACACCACAAACCCAGTCCCACATAGACCTACCACAACTGTAAACCAAACACATAAACACACCAAAACATTCCTGGAGGCCCTAATTACTAACACACCACACCAACAGAAGCCTCCAAAGCAGATCACAAGCAACCACAACCTCCAAACATAGCACATGCAACACATAGTACACAAAGCTGGTGTGCCAAACAGTCACAGGCCAGAAGGAGAAACAACATGCCTGATACAGTTGTAATAGGTGTCTGTATAGGCAGACACACTGCTGTCCCACTCACCAGACTGAACAAGGGAAAGGGTACAGTAAGCTGCCTGTAGGCTGCCACAATATGCCACATAACACAAGTACACAGGTCACCCCATGAAAAGAGACATGGATGAGCTCTCTGAGTATGTACCCCAGGCCGGTATGACACTGGCCTTGTGCAGCATCCAACCCTCACCAAGAATGATGCCACAGTACAAACACAGAATGATCATGTCTAACAGGTGGCACAGTTACAGCTGTCAGTCCAAGAGGGTCTAATGTCTGTCTGCTTGAGATGTCAAGCATGACAAGCCATGCTGCTGCTCCAGGGATGGCTTGCACCTGTTACCCCTATGCGTCTGGATACTGGATAAGGCCTTTGCCACCTCCATAGAGCCATATGTAGGCAAGGCCAAAAAGACTATCCACCACCCTAGAAAACATAAGTGGTAAGAAACATAAGGGTAATGCTTACCAATGCCAGATATGTAAACTGCAATATGCATGCCCCTGAGGCACTTCCCAGTATGGAGAACATCGATGTCTGTGCAGTGACAGAAGCCTGCTGCAAGCCTAGTGATAGCACACCAGCACTACCAGGTTATACCACATATCATGCATTATGGCCCCAACACCTGGACCAAAACATCAAAGGAGGGGGAGTATCCATATGCAGCACAGACACCCATACGGCCAGGTAACTGCGAATGCACAAAGCAGCGGAGACCACCCATGTGCACCTAAGTGTAGTCAAAACTGCTGTACGTCTGTAGCATGCGACAGACCACACTCTCACACACAAGAACTCCACCCAGACATCCTGAAGACACTGCACAGTATGAATGTCCCACCAAATACCAGACAAGGTACACACAAATTACCACATAGGTGGCAAACCATTATGTATGCAAGGAGTAATCAGGGACCTAGGGACACAAGTCGACAGTAATCTGTCATGTGACACTCACAATGCCAATGTGGCTAGGAAGATTGTCGATATTGGACACCGTATTATGAAAGGATTCACATCTACATCAACAGAGGTCACTGTGCCGCTGTACTGTTCCCTTATCAGACCCATAATCTAGTACAATGACTCATATAGGATGTACCATACGTGACACCTGCAGCAGTTTGGAAGACCTCATAGTTACCCCACCAAGAGGATAAAGGGTGTGAAATATATGTCATATGCTGCCTGGCTGTAGACACCCCAGCTGAATGCAGTCACAGACTGCCTACACAGAGGCATTGTATGTCTGTTGTACAAGGCCATGTCCAACACAGGAGCAATGGACATGCTCCACCACAGGAAATCAAAGCCATTGGAGCTGTGAGAGTGACAGATGTCAGCCTCAACACATAATGAAATAGGATGTGCCGGAGGGACAGATACATAACCCAGAGGCTCCCCACACCCAGAAACAGGATCCCAACCCATGTTAGGCAGAGCCCCTCACTGACACCCCTCAACAGGAATATTGCCAAGTGGATGGATGATCGTACATGTATACTGGGGGTCTTCACTGTGTCACGACCAGACAGAGGCACAGTAAAGAAATTCATAAATGGCCATAATAGTCACATAGCAAGGGGTGGCAAAAGACACACACACTCTGGCTAGGCTTACTAATGCCCTAGGGTGGATAGCCTGGTATGAATCCATGAACCTATGAAGATACAAATTGTACAGGACACTAAGGATAATCACAAGGCTTACTTAACTGATGGTAGGAACCATGTTGGGCATCCACAGATATGCTCCGAATCACACAGATATTATGAACAAAATACCAAACACACACACATATTGCTAACATACAACCTGACAGGTGCAGTGCAACACCCCCCCCCCCCCAGAAAGCAAAATATCTATCCCAGCAGACTGCTGGTCCCCTGACATTGCAGATGCTGAGGTAACAGCCATCATGTGCAAAGCAAAATACACAGCAGCAAAGGTATGTGATGGTGTCCTGGGCTGAAGCCAACATGGACTCCAAGAATAATGGAATACCAAATCACACTACTGCCCAATGTCAGCCTTACCACAGGATATGTACCCAAAGAGCAGTGTACAACAACAGTGGTCCTTCACAATAAAGGTGTTGCCTGAATGGATACTGCAAACTACCACCCCAGGATTCTGATAAGCTTGGTCTGCACAGCTATGGAAAGGATCAGTATGTACCGCAGACATAAAGCTATTGTGGACCTACTGATACTGGACCCTACACAGTGTGGTTGTCGTAACTGCAGATCCTGCCCCTAAACATGTGTGACCCATTTGAAGCAGTCATTAAGGTCATTGATGAGGGCAATGTGGTCCACACAGTGTAGCTGGACCGTGCATATGCTTCTAGACAATACCCTACGAGTTCAGTATGGATATGTTCACCAGCTTAAATATATACCCCTATGTCAGTAGAGGGTTGCAAACCAGACCAAGGACAGAACTGACATGGTCAGACATGCTGCATCCATGTCAGACTACAAAGCAGATATGAGTGGCATCCCACAAGGCCTGGTCCTGGGCCCTGCCGTTCTGTATATATGTCCCATAGGTATAGGCCAACATGGAAGGACTGTGACTGAACATGTATGCAGAGGAGTACAAACAGCCCACCATATCCGACCCCCAGCTGACACAAGCAACCCACAAAAGGGCCACCTACAAACAGACAACTGGAGCCATAGCCATGTCAGCAAGCTAATTGCAGAACTGTGTATAGACAACCACCGTGGATATACAGTAAGTGCCCACAAATTACCACACAGGTGTTAACCCATTACGTACCTAACATGTAATGAGAGACCTGGGGACAAAAGGTGATAGATATCCTGCACTGGACAAACATGTGGCTGTAGTGTTCGCAGAAACATACTATATACCCACCCAATCATGAAGGTTGTCAGATGTAGATAAGGGGAGGTCACTGTGGCTCTGCAGTCATCCTTCATCAGCGTCACAATTGACTACAATAGCCCCTGTGTATATACCTCAGCAGACACCTCCATCAACTGTAAAGTCCACGACAGTACCCCACCAGGAGTAGCAAAGAGCATGAACAGATGCCATGTGTTGCCTGAGTAAACAAACTGCAGCCCCACACACTGCCATACTGACCAGCTACAGGCAAGCTGTGCCTGATGTATGAAGCCATGTCCAACCTGGAATCAATGAACATGCTGCACCTTGTACAATCTGAATGGCAGTGAGCTATGCACATGAGAGACCTGAACCCCAGCACTGACATACATAGGACAAGCTGTACAGAATGATCCATAACACAGAAGGCACCCCCACTCTGCAGTAAACTCCCGGTACAGGTCAGCCAGAGAGTCACCTATCGACACCCCTCAAGAGGAATCCTGATGAGTGGGTGGGAGATGGTAGGCTAACCCTGGGTATCACTGTTATGTCAGAGGTAGACAGAGGCACAGTATACTAACCATGACATATGTCATGGCAAACTCCAGTTACAATGTGTGTCGAAGGACAAACACACCCTGTGACTAGCATCAGAAATGGCCTAGGGAACATCGCTAGTGTTTGCCATTGTCCACCCATGTTGTGGAATACACTACCAATGTTGGACGAGCCTGGTGTAGGTAGTCCATATCTGAACATAATGCAACATGGTCATATGTGCACAACTGGCCCCTACACAGTCTGTTATGCTCACTATGAAGATGTCAAGCAGTGATAGGACTAAAGCCCAGGATACTGTCCACCACAGTGAAAGTACTGAACCAGTACACTATACGGTACTACAGTGTTAGGTCATTATGAAAGTATGTTGACAACTGTCTGCAAAGTATCCCATGCAATCCCTGCAGGCACAGTATAATCCCTGTTGTGGCAGACACGAAGCAGTTGGCCAGTTAGTACACAACATGACACCCAACACACAACCATAAATGTGAGATATTGTTGAACTTCACACACACCCAAATATGTGGTGAACTTCAGAGTGCAACATATGGAAAGCTCACACTGGGCATGCTCGCACACTTTGATAAATGAGGCATATGTCAGACACCATGCCATGGAAAGGCTGAAATGGGCATGCTCACACACTTAGGCCATATATCTGTTTAGCAGTTGGCCACACATATCTGGTATTTGTACGTGTCATTCCAGGAACCAACCACAACACAGCAGTCTGCCCAGTGCACACAGTAAATAACTACAGAGACATAAGTGATATAGTGGATCGCCGTCATATGCAAATATCTTCCACAGATACACAAGTTGGTCATAGGAACAGGGAATGCTATGGCAATAAAGACCTGCAAACAGTGGAACAGCACAACAAATATTGTGCATCAGACAATTGAACATATGGGTGCAGAGGTCAATACTAGGCTTGTTGCCCTAGGGAATGACAGCTCAGCCAGAGTGTCCTTGGCATCTGCATCCCCAGTACAGTAGGCTAATGTGCCACTGTAAAGTAGGTCACATAAGGCAACGTGTGGGGCTAGTGAGCTGTGCCTCTGTCAAGCAGGGGCACAGTGGAGATCCCAGGGTTTGAATGTGCTAAGCCACTGCCATGTTGTCGGTGTGTGCTGGAAGAGGGTTGCTGAGGATCTCTAACAGTAAGTGGCCATCAATAACAGACTGAGGGGAGCCCTATCCGCATTCTCTGGACAATTCCACTGTCAACACTGTGTTGTGATGATTATGTGTGAATGAAGTGCCGTGCCGGAACTGTTCACAGATGTCCTCCCTCTGTGGGCTACAGCTCTGCAATGTATTAGCTCACTCTGTCTGTTGTACGGCTCATATATGGCTGGTGTACACCTGACAGGTGTCTTGTTGTGGAACAGTCATGGGTATATGTGGGATAGCATGATCAATGTAAACCATACACATGCTCATAGAATGCAATTGTCAAGGATTATGCTGAGTGGCCAGTATAGTCCCCCAGCATGGGTCCTCTGAAGACGTCCACCCCAGTCTTCACAAGTGTAGAGTCTGCTTGTGCTAAATACAGTTTGTGTGCAGTGACAACCTTGTCTGGGGGTGGAGATGGGATATGGATGTCCAGGGAAAGGTGGGTATGGTCAGATATCAACAATGGTGGTCTACCTCTGGTGTGGAACAGTGAGTACCCATGTTGCAGATGGACAGGTGCAATATGTATTCCCCCATGTGGCTGTGGTGTGTGGTTCTACCATAGCACATGGACCCACAAATTGTAGTGGCTGTAGGGTAAAGTGGTAGAGGCCTGAGTAGTTCTCACACACAATATGTCTGTACCTGATGTTAACAACTGGAATGGTGTATGTGAACACATGCATATCCCTGCACTGTTCCTAGGGAAGCTAAGTGTGTGTCCTGGATGTGGGTGTGGTGTTCTGGACTGGTTGTGTTGTGTGTTACAGGTCCTGTGGTCACAAAGCATGGTATAGAACATAACCTGCCAGTGCGATGTGCATATCTGACCCTGACGTAGGTGGCTGCAAATGCATATATATGCTATCCCCCACCTGACAGGTAGTACTGCATGTACATACCTCTGTAGAAATAAAGATGTCAGCACCCTATAAATACTGCAGGTGCAAAATAGATACCCATTAATTCAGATAGTGCGCTCTGCTAATGCGTTTCCCTCAAGTGTCATAATATAGTTAGGTAGGGGTTTGAATCCTGCAAATGCTCAGTGTGTGGGTGAGTGGGGTTTGTGTGTGAAAGTCTGTGTGAGGGAAATGTCCCTTTTGGCAACTGGGAAAACACACTACAGGATGCACATTCCCCTTTCTAAACACTGATGATGTCAGCACCCTATAAGTACAGCAGGAGAAGGAAAACCTCCCAGTAATGCGAATAGCATGCTCCACTAATGCGTCCGTCTCGAGTGTTATAACATAGTTAGGTAGGGGTTTAAATCCTGCAAATGCTCAGTGTGTATAGAGGGGGTTAGTGTGTGTGCAAGTCTGTATGAAAGGAATATCCCTTTTGGCAACTAGGAGAACACACTACAGGATGCACATTCCCCTTTCTAAACACTGATGATGTCAGCACCCTATAAGTACAGCAGGAGAAGGGAAACCTCCCAATAATGCGAATAGCGTGCTCCGCTAATGTGTCTGTCTCGAATGTCATAACATAGTTAGGTAGGGGTTTGAATTCTGCAACTGCCCAGTGTGTGTGGAGGGGGGTTAGTGTGTGTGTGAGGGAGATGTCCCTTTTGGCAACTGTGAAAGCACTCTACAGGATGCACATTCCCCTATCTCAGCACGGATGATGTCAGCACCCTATAAGTACAGCAGGAGAAGAGAAACCTCCCAGTAATTTGAATAGCGCGCTCTGCTAATGCATCTGTCATGAGTGTCATAACATAGTTAGGTAGTGGTTTGAATCCTGCAAATGCTCAGTGTGTGTGGAGGGGGTTAGTGTGTGTGCAAGTCTGTCTGAAAGAAATATCCTTTTTGGCAACTGGGAGAACACACTACAGGATGCACATTCCCCTTTCTAAACACTGATGATGTCAGCACCCTATAAGTACAGCAGGAGAAGAAAAACCTCCCAGTAATGCGAATAGCGCGCTCTGCTAATGCGTCTCTCTCGAGTGGCATAATATAGTTAGGTAGGAGTTTGAAACCTGCAAATAGCATATGTGTGTGTTTGGATGTGGGGAGTTTGTGTGTGTGCAATTCTGTATGACAAACATGTTAGTTTTGGCAATCAGGAGATCACACTACCTGATGCACATTACCCTTTCAAAACACTGATGATGTCAGCACCCTATGAGTACAGCCAGAGAAGAAGGACCATCTAGTAATCCGAATAGTGCGCTTCGCTAATGCGTCTCTCTCACATGTCGTGACTTAGTTAGGTAAGGGTATGAATCCTGCAAATGGCAAGTGTGTGTGTGTGGGGGTAGTAGGGTGTGTGTAAATGCAAGTGTGAGAGAACAGATCCTTTTGGCAAATACTACAATACACCAGATGCTGCATATTCCCCCAGTAAACACAGGGGATGTCACCACACTATCAGCACAGCCAAACAGGGCTAATTGGCCAGTAATGCCAATAGTGCGCTCTGCTACTGGGTCTATTACCATTGTCAGAGTACAGATAGGTATGTTTTGGTAACCCACAACTGCCACGTGTGGTTATGTCACGCATTATGACCCTGTGTGGGTCTTTGTGCATAACAATGCATGCCATTGGCTAAACCAGCAATGGCATTGCACACATGATGTATGTGTGTGACACATACACATAAATACCTGTGACCTGCAGTAGTTACCATGTCTGACACATGCCTCGAGTGGATAAATGGTATTTGCAATGCATAACAATATGACTGTGCCTTACTGTGCAGGGGCTGCACGCGGTATGTGTCTATACAGTGTGGGTGTATATGGTAAAATACCTACAGCAGAGGATACACATCTGGTCTGGGCCATATAGTCTACATGTAGTCGATGTAGAGGTGATGCATGTTCCCACCTGTTGTGGGAGTGGTAACATGTCATTCCACTGCAATTCAGTGACCACATGCTGGGAACCCTTCAACTAGTATGTTGTAGCTACAGTAATGTTCACGCACAATGTTTGGCTGGATGCAGTCCAACCATATGAAGACAGTTCTTGAGACTGTCATATTGCCAGTGTTGTTATGGAGTATAGGTGGTTTTCCTGTGTATGGGAGGGTTGTGTGTGCCAGGCTATGAACCAGACGGCAGTCCAACACACTGTTAGCTGCACATGAATAGGCCCTGATGCTTTGTGCTGTGCCAACAACCTGGAGGTGTGTGTATCTGTGGTGCCTTGGGATACCACCCCCCTGTCCATGTGTGTCACATGTGTAGGGGATGACAGGCATGGTATGAGGCATAACCTGGCAGTGATGGGTTGCACCTGTGAGCCAAGAATCAGGACTGTGGTACTGCACAGACATTGCAGTTCACCGTGCTGAGGACAGTGTCCAGTGCATGCATCTTGCAGTGTACACTGCTGGTGTTGTGTAGCAGCACTGTTAGTGTCCTAACCTGTGTGATACCCGCGGAGGTGGCTATGTAATCCGTGTCCTGCAGCATAAGGCAGTATGTGTGTATCAAGGAGCTTCGCCAATATACATTGGGCCATGGGTGTCATGTGCAAGCTGCCCCTTGCACATCATTGTGGCTTCCCTAGCATGTAAGCACATGTTGACAGCCAGCGGATACCCTATGAATGACATTGGAGACTGAGCAGAATGTAGACATACAACACCCTTCCTACATATAGTGGTAGCATACCTGGTGAGGGTATGTTGGCAACCAAGATCAGGCTCATACTGACCCGTGCCACATGCTGAGAGATCCCTTCTATGTTCCCTATCATGTAGTCCAGGGAGGTATGTCTCAGGTCATCCATAGTGGCATGGTCAATGACTGAGTCATATGTGTCCATGCCTCTGACTGACCTGTATGCATGTGTTTTGTGGTGGACCATAGTGCCTCTGAGGCATATCACTGTGACCTTCACCATATACAGCCTGTTGAGCGGGACCCCACTGCAGTGCCCAAGACAGGTACCTGACACATCTGTAGCAGGTGTGTTGTGTAGCCCTACAGGCTGTGAATGTGTGGCACACGGGATGTGTGTGCCATGTGTGGCATGTGCTCTGTTCCGACGTAACATATGCCTGTGTGCCAGCTGCGGAGGTGTGTGATGCTCAGGCAGGATGCTATTCTGAGTCCCCACGTATGCCCCAGTGTGTTCAGCATGCTGTCAGTGCGTGTCTATGTCTGACTTGTATTGTAGTCACTGTAGTATGACATGCCACCTGACAGGGTATGGCATTACTGGGTTCAGCTCAGTCCCCAGATTGGCTATGTGGTGGCATCCCACACATGTGTTGTACGTTCCTGGCCAAAGGTGATGGTTGACTGCATACATGTGGCAGCTGTGACATTGCCACATGACTCACATAAACCACAACTGGACCATAGAGGTGATTCACAGGTTACCTTTGCACATGCTACCCTAGTAGTGTGATTGCCATGGTGAGTACCAACACATAGGGCCAACGGGGAACAACATACTGAAGGTGTGTATGCGTGGGTGTACTGCTACTGTTTCATAGCACTGGCATATATGACTGCACACGTGGGTAAATGCCAGGTAAGACATATGCAATGTGTCACAGGCAACGTAGATGCGAACAGGATGGACAGTGACGTTCTGTCATGTGTAAACTTGACATACGTATCGTACGCTATGCAGATGTCACTAGGAGTCCACAGAAGCACTGTAACTCTGCATTGCATGTGGAAGCAGTGTTCCAGGGAACCCCAAGCAAACATGCATGCAAACAAAGCTACAGTAAGCAGGGCTGGAAGTAGTTCATTGTACAACAAAGAAGGGGTAACACTAACAGTAAGTAACAGTGCAAATATGTAGGCACTATCAACATGTACCCAGGAATACACAGCGCAGATGCCCATGGTAGAACTGATATTATGTCATAGTTAATTGTGATTTGGATTACATTGGTACTGCACACATATCAACATGCGCAAACATCCACATTGCATAGTCGTTGTGGGCAACTTGACACCATTACTGTACATGTCCATCATTGCATATCACTACTTGCATTAGCTTCCCCCCTGTGCTACCCATGTATGTGGCTATCTGTTGACATCCTTACCACCGGCATGCAATAATGTGCAGCTGTTACACTTTGGTACGTACTATGGGTGCAGATAACAATTCAGGACAGTCATAAGGTTACTGCATCAGGCATGCTGGGATATACACACAGTCATATCAGCACACTGTACTGTTACCAACATGATACTACTAATACACTTCTATGTAGTCACTCTGTGCATCAGCAACGTGTTTACCTGTTCCCGCAATGATGTTGGAGATTGCAGGAGGTGGCACAGTGTCATCATATGCACAGGGTGTGAATTAGGTATGCCTGAGTCTGCCACTGATACCACCAATTGACATGTGTGTGTATGTGTGTTGGTGAGGGACAGCAGTACAGGGTGGGGCACTGTTGGTGCAGTGTGTGCATGTATGTGGTAGTCCTAGGTGTTAACATTTCGCATGTGTGTATGCACGCACACAGTTCTACCTCATGGCTGCCATATACAGGGGTTTGTGGACAGCCACAGACTGCACCTGGCAGGTCATACAGATCAGTGTCTGTGGGCATGGACATGGTACCTGTGCCTGGAAGGGGTGCTACGGACCATATCCAGTACTAAGCCAGACTGGGTACTGTCATCAGAAGCGGGAGTGTGTTGACTGGACACAGGTCCCTGTTGAGACTGTCCAGAGCCACGTGCACGTGGTCTCCTGGGGCGTTCTGATGACAGCACAGACCCAGCATTGCTGGGGCTGCTGCTGGCACTATGGGGGCGTGCGCGGGCCTGTTGTTGTCCGCACCGACTGCCAGCTGCTGCTGTTGCTGGCATACGGCCACATCGACGCCACAACCACCCACCATTGCCCTGGCTCATGGACATTTGGTTGTGGAACTGCTGTAATATGTCCCCACAACGTCTGTCTATGACATCGGTGAAATTACGGATAGCATCCACGATGTCACGCATACTGTCAGTCATGGCTGTGCGACATGCTCTCAGCTCCCTCAGACCCTGTCTGGTGTACCTTTCCATACGCGACTGTGCCTGCATGACAGCCCGAAACATAGCTGAGGTTGACAGACCTCTTTGGGCACGTCTGCCAGAGGCAGTATGCCCACGGATGCTCCCACGAGAACCCATGGGCAACTGTCTGTGTGGTACCATCGCAGGACCCTGCCCATGGGTGCTGTGTGGGGAAGCATGTGCCACAGATACCACATTACCCTGGTCAATGCCCACTGTATCCTGTCCATCACCTAGGGACAATGGTGACAAAGGATGTACTGGCAGGATGACTGTGCACAATGATGGGGTTGACAGCTGTGTACTGTCAATTGGCTGACCAATGGCAGACCCTGACACACCTTCCTGTACCATTACACAGATATCATCATTACCAGTACCTGTGGCACCAGATTCAGGTTCCCTGCTGCAGGACACCAGAGCAGCACCAGAACCTGTGGGAGGAAGACAGGAAGCACAGTTTACAGTGTCCACACAATGTTACCAGTGATGCACTTATGCACACATGCACACATGCACACATGGACACATGCACACATGCACACATGGACACAGGCATACATGCACACATGGACTCTGGCACACATGCAGACATGCACACGTGGACATATGCACACAGGCACACATGCACACATGCACACAGGCACGCATGCACACATGCACACATGCACACGTGGACACATGCACACATGCACACATGCACACGTGGTCACGTGTACACATGCACACATGTACACATGCACACATTCACACGTGGACACAGGCACACATGCACACATGCACACGTGGACACAGGCACACATGCACACATGCACACATGCACGTGGACACAGGCACACCTGCACACATGCACACATGCACACATGGACACAGGCACACCTGCACACATGCACACCCCGCAGTATACACACAGAGCACTACTGAGTTACACTAGTGTTACTAGCACTATCAGGGCTATTATAGGTATTGTTAAACACACTCACCAGCATGGATGGCCTGCCTTGCTGTAACCCCGGAGGGACCTGCAGAAATGATGAGATTAATGTCAGTGGGCACAACTGTGCCATTGATACTGCATATGATACAGTGCAGTAGTACACCAGTTGCCTTTCACACATCAGCTGCTGATATTGCTAATATCACACATGCACAATTACATACTATGTTGACAGCTACATACCACGGACACACCTTACACATGCATAAACTAACAGTGTACAGAACAGTCAAGTGTACATATGGCATATTACCTGCACGCTCCATGTCGTGCTGCTGTGTGGATCCAGCCTCCATCATGATGCAGGTGTATTGCTGTTGCTGTTCGGGCTGGAGCCACAACACTTAGGAGTAGCCCCTCCAGTGTGATGGGGGGGGTGTGGCCACCCCACCTCCTGTGGCAACCTGTTGCCTGTGGATATCCGACGCACGCTGATGGACATTTCTGATTAAATCACTGCAGTGATGTCGTACCTGCTCATATGTCCTATTATGCGTGCCAATGTCATTTACCCTACGGACAAGGTCTTGCCACAGTGCAGCCCTCTCCTGCTGATTCTGGCTAGTGCGGGAAAACAGTATGTCATACTCCCGCACCAGGCTCTGGTGTATCTCCTCATCTTCCGCTGCAGAGTAGGTGGGATTACACTGACGTGCCACCTCCCTGGAAGAGAACACAAACAGGATATCAGCAGATTATGTCAGCAATATATGGCACACATGCTATACATGATACTCATGTGTAGTGATATACTACTACTCCCATATGTTGCATGTGTGTGTCTTGTGGTGGATACACAAGTACATGGCCAGATATCAGTGCTCAGCCAACACCTGTGCAACAATACCTGCCACATTCCATACAACATAGTAGCATGCCCCATCGGTCAGCACACTGCGACAGGTCCAATGCACAACCTCACTCTGGGGGTTCATACCAAGGCACTGTATGTGGAACGCCATCCACTAGTGTGATGTGGACACAAGTTACTCGGCCTGGATATACATATCCCACCACCACCACCAGCACAGTAGACTACTTTGATATGTATGTGATTAGACAGTTATTCACTTGTTAGGACTGAGATGGTATCCATGCAGCCCACCGGGCCAGTGGAAGCCACAACCCACACTGCTGACCCCTTTGCGAATGCTTACCACGGACATCCCACAGATTGCATGGAACTTGCACACACATTTCTAACCCAGATCCTATGCACAAAGGTTAGGCATCCTGTCCGGTGGACCCCAGACAGAGGCAGATTGTATAACAATAGCAGGAGGCTACTGCAGGACAGAGCAGATTTACATTAAGGGAAGGCATATGTGGTCTGCACTGGTAATATGCTACGGTCTCTCATAACAACGTACACGGCCTACTCTGGGAGGGAAATGGCCACAAACACTATAGATAACCACAAGGCCTTCTTCAGTTATATTACACATATGGACCAAATGCCTCAGATATGCTCTGAGTTAATACACACCTACTTAACATTCACCAAACACACAGATATTGGCAACATTCTTGCAGACAGGTTCGGTGCACGTATCCCCCCTCCTTCTCCCCCACAAGTTGAAATACTTATCACAGCTGTATGTAACTTCCCTATCATCTCACATGTCCAGGTGAGGGCCGCCCTCAGCAAAGCAGAGCACACAGCATCACTGTGACCTGATGGTATCCCTGGCTGTGTGCTACATGCACTCCAAGAGGACATACAACCGCATATAAGACTGATATTTAACCTTGGCCGTACTACAGGATATGTACCTGGACACTGGCATACAACAACAGTGGTCCCACACCACTAAGGAGGCACCTCTACTGACTCTGGGAACTACCACATCATAAGCATAACTGGCCTGGTCTGCTAAGCTATGGAATTATTCAGTATGGGACGCATATACAGCGATATTGGGTACCTGCAGACACTTGTTCCCAGCCAGTTTGCCTTTGTGATGGGCTGATCCTGCCTTTTGAACCTGGCTGACCTTTCAAAACAGTCACTACAGCCATTGCTGAGGGCAACGCACAGACAACTGCTGCCAGGATCATGGCCTAACACTGACTGACATGTAATGTATAATCATCCCCTTTTGGTGGAACTACGTACATACAACATATCACATGGACATACCTATAGATACAGACCTATGACACATTTGGAGGGTTTACAGTATGCAGACTATTAACCTGCTACTTTACATTACCTGTGTTTGTCGCAGCTGGTTGCATTACCACTACTTCTGCTTCCTGCTGCTGCTGGCACGGCTTGCTACTGTCACTGCTGACAGCTTAGACTCACAGTGTGTAGCGTGTGTATTTTCTTTTTCTCTCTCTGTCTCTGTCTGTCTCTCTCCCTCTGTCTGCTACCAGACAGTGCAATGAATGTATTGCATGTGTGGAGTGTTAGTACAGGATGCTTTTGTAGGTATCTGCATAGGTCCATGTGATGGCCTCTGCACCAATTGTAAGCCAGCATTTGCTAATTGCATGCAGCCAGTTGTGTACTGATTGCAGTTCTCACTGTGATTTCAGGACAGTGCTATAAAAGGGTATGTGAGATAGGCGTTGCCCTTTCAGATTGTAAGGGCGGGGACCATGCTGGTATGCTGTGGACACTGTTCTGTGAGTGTAAAGGTTAGTATCTCTCTCATGATTCAGGCTGTGTTGTAGATTCACATTTCTCCATTCTTCTCTCCTGTTCCTGTAGTAAGTGTGTATGCACAATGACACCTACAACTATATATATATATATATATATATATATATATGTAAATATACATACATTTATATATGTACATTAACTGACATTATTACCTACTAGCTACCAACTAGCATGGCTGTTTCTGTTCACACACTACTATTATGGGAATCCACTAGTTTTGACAGTAATTCTAAATGACATGCTTTGTGTACTACACATCCTATATTCCCTTTACATTCATTCCTACTATTACATGATATATTTATTTTAGCACAATGTTCTTGTATAAGAGTCATGGCTTAGTGGTAGGTCATACAGACTACTGTTTACAAGGTCCTGGGTTCGGGACTGACAGTGGGATTTTATTTTGCTTTTGAACTGACTACAGGACCTGTCAATCAGAGTGACTAAGGCACTTTTGAGCAGTTGTAACCGGGTTAGCGCTGATTTGCGCGGAGCTCACGCATGCGCACTGGCGTTTAGCTCACGCACACCGCACACCCGCTACAACCGCTTAACAGTGCTTACTCTGGCACACCAGCTATTTTCTTTGAAAGAAATGAAAATGGGGAGACAGGAAAGTGGTGAAAAAGGGGTCACAAAGAGGGTAAGACAGTAGGGAAACAAGCTTGGGATTTGCAGGAGGGATGTAGGTAAGGCCCATAGCTGCCCATTTCTTCATCAGCAACAGCTATGCATATGTATGTAATTTGGTGTGACATTTGAAACCTTCCACCCCTGAGAGACGTGTCAGGACAACAATAATACTTGTTGTACAGCCAATTGTAATTGATAGCTTCCATGTCCAGCAGACATGTGTGCGGAATGGGCAGCTATGTATGGGGCGTAATTTTTTTGTGGGTACAGAGTTCCCTTTTTTTTTTTTTTTTGTCAGGTGAGAGTGGTATGTCAGGTGAAGGAAGTCGGTATAGCTGGGGAGGTAGGTTGAGTAGGTCAACAGACAAGACAAACAAGACGCATACAGGGGCGGTGTATGACACATGTGGGGGGGTTACATAATTGACGGGGACAGAGGTTTGGATATCCAGAGCCCATGAGCCCACAGATGGCAACAGTGGAACTGATATCCCCACCCATAGGTAGTTGCTACTGTTCCTTCACTGCCCAGGACGGGGCTGTGCTGGGGGCTGTGTAGGCCGGGCAACAGGCATGCCCGTAAGTTGTGCCACCTGTGCCTCAAGCTGGCATAGGGGCCCAAGAACAGAGTCCTGGATCTCCCTATGCACCACAGTCCGGACACTACGGAGGGTGAGTGGTGGTTCTCCTCCGGCCACACTTGCAGAGGGGGGATGAGCCCCATCCCCCGCAGCACTTCCACCTGCAGGTGGCACAGGGCCACCGGAGGAGGGTCCAGACTGGGCACTAGTGCCAGGTGCACTCGCCAGCTGAGGTGGGAGAGGTGGGTCCGCTGGAACCCGCCTTCCCTGTTGTCCTATGTTTTGCATTATGTCATGACAGTTTGGGTTAGTGACATATAATACCATTCACAATTAGTTGTAACAGCATGCATTAGTATTCCCATTAACCAAACACCCAGATATTCACACCATTGAACAGCGAGCATAACACATGCATAATTTGAACAGCAATACACAGTCCAACAACATGCAGGGTTGATTGATGGCAACAGGCCATCAGGTTGGATGTATGAACAGGGCAGATGCATCAACGAACATGCAAATATTTATGACCCAACAGGACAAATGTCCAGGGGTGTTAATTGTGATTGCACATACCATTTTCACGTGGAATGGGTTATATGTGGTTATAGGGTGGGGTGAAGAAAATAATATTAACACCTTCGAATACCAATACATATGCTGTACATTTCTAATAGCTGCACATATATACACACTACTGTTCTAACTACAGTTTCCTATATGATAACTACTTCAACTTGGTGATAGGACTGTTACTGCTACATCAATATACATTTTATTGTTCTTCATACACATTCATATCTAGCTTTGTTCAGCTACATCATCCTGCTACATTTGCTTTATATAGCTATAGACAATTGTGGATGTTTGGTATATCAGACAATCATACTATCTGCATATTGCAGACTGAGAGCAACATATCCAGATTTTGGGATACACATTCCAGCTGCAGCAACACTTTGAACAGATTTCGCTGTTTGGTTTTGCTTCTCACATGCATTTCATTCTGTACTGACTGCAGTATACTTTATTCAGGGGTTATTACTACTGTATTGCTGGATTCATGACACTTTCTCACACTCTCTCACTTGCTTTCATTTTACTATTCAGGATGGTACTTACTTCTAGGCTTTATTGACATGTTTTACTTGTAGTTATTACAATCCTTTCCAGCAGTCTCACTTCTGTCATGTTTCAGTATTTCAACAGGGGTATATTTCACATATGTGATTTGCTCATCTTCTGCAGCTGTACTTTTCAGCCTGCTGCAGGTTGTGTACTATTATATTACAGGTGGGGCATCTTTATTTCAGACTTTATTTCAGACATTTTAATTTTTCTGTTTGGATTACAGACTGCAACACACTTTTGTAATCAAGCAATACTTGCAAACACTCTTACACTTGTTACTTGCACATTTTATTACTTAGTGACTACACTGCACTCTTTTGCTAACTGTCATACTTTTATATTTCTTTACAGTTACTGGGAGAGGATTAATGACCTGCCTGGTGGTGCAACCTCACTAGCCTATCGCCATAGGCTCTGCGGTTCACAGAACGGACACCTGCAGCTGTAATATAAATGAAGTAATATTGGAATACACATCTCCATAATATCAGCTAGTTTAAATTCTTACATACATAATTACATGTAACTTACTCAGTAGTGGGGCGTTGGGCATTTGCCGGGCCTCCTGGATCCAAAGGTTCAATTGGTCCTGCTTGCGTCTCTTCAGGTCCGCATGGTGGTGACGAACCTGCTCACCAGTCCTTGGAATCCCTGTGGCAATGGTGAGATCATGAGCCAACCGGTCCCATGCCTCAGCCCTATATGCTCCCCACAGGACCTGGCCCTGCATGAGTTGGGCCTCATGATTGTGGACTAGGAGCCAGACCATGTATCTGGACTCCTCAACGCCCCACCTCTGTGCTTGAAAGCAACTACCCTCACCTACCCCTGTCATTCTGGCTGCAAGTCAGTTCTACAATCGTTTATGCTGTGTATTCCCGCCTATGGGGCTTATATAGGCCGTTTTTCCCGCACATATCTGTGATTGGCCATTTTGGAATTGTATCAACTTCACTAAACCTGCTTTGTCATGCTCCACTTTGTATTCATTCCTATATATTTGCTATTACTGCATTTATAGGTACTGCTGTCATGGCTTAGTGGTTCAGTACCTTGACTATGGTGTATAGTAGACTGGGTTTGAACCTGGCCACTGCTTTTTATTTCTTATGACTGTCTAGACAAGCTGAGGGGTGTGTCTGTGTAAAGGCAGCTTTGATACGGCTTTCTCAACGTTGCCCGTCGGTTAGCTTTTTTGCGCGGTGCGCAGTTCCG
Source organism: Protopterus annectens (assembly GCF_019279795.1). Lineage (NCBI taxonomy): Eukaryota > Metazoa > Chordata > Ceratodontiformes > Protopteridae > Protopterus > Protopterus annectens. The sequence goes on from NC_056726.1 coordinate 305,441,441, forward strand.
CACAACTGGGGTACACTGGTTTAAGCCTCATTTGGCTATCAGCATGCATAGTACGCTCAGCTCAGCTAGGGGCACATAGTTTCAGCGTGTTAAACCACTGCTCACCTACGGGCACTCATTTTGCACCTGTTAACCCACTGCTCAGCTACGGGCACTCATTTTGCACCAGTTAAACCACTGCACACCTACGGGCAGATGCACTCACCCTGTTAAACTGTAGCTCAGCTATAGGCACATCTGGCATTTTTTATTGTTTTGTTACCTCACATTTCTTCAATATAAAAGGACTATTTCATTACATTTTACATAAAATGTGATTTTATATGAGTACATGTTTGTCAGGGATTTGTTTTGTGCTTATTTTGCTAAAAATAAAAATTGGTGTTGTGGGGGCTCGAACCATGAATGCCTGCTCTTCAGCTAACATCTCTACCGCTATGCTATTGCTTCTTGGCTTACTTTGCATATTTAGTTCTTATATGCTTTCCCACTGACTGCTAACTGTAGCTGCGCTACGGGCACACCCGTGCAAACGAGCGCACTCACGGGCAAACATCTTTACGATTTTAAAAAAATTTATAACATGTTCATTTATATATTTTCTGTTCATAGTCTGTGGGGGCATGTGTTGTGTTGTGTTTATTCACATTTCCATGGACTCTGTCGTGGGTGTTTACTTTGGGCACTTTTACTCTTCTGGGGGCTTGTCCACTTACAGGGCTCGGCCTACGGACATGCCCCCTACTGTCTTACACGGACCGTGTTAGCCTTAGGTGTGATTCAGCATGCTCTCATTAATATGCAGAGCATGCTGACATCACTCCGTTTAACTGCAGCCTCCGTGTAAGAGTTATAACTCTTACACGGAGGCTTCGTGAACCCTGCCTTATTATCTTTCTTCCTCCTTTTTTGCCAGATCACATTAACCTTGTGTTAGCTAGCCACCTTCACTATTTTCTCTCCAGATCCCTGTACTTAATATCCCTCCAAGACACTCAAAATCTATAGCAGCAGCCACTCCCTCACCTTTGTAGTTTCTGTGATCTAGATGCAATAATCCAATTAACATAATGCAGCAATTGCACAGTGTCACGCATGAATCAATGACAAATTAAAAATGTGTTTTCCTGTTTCTTCCGGAATTCGTTCTTATATAGTAGACTGTTATTTTATTTGTTAGAAACAAGTAATACATGGCAAAACACGTAAAATCATTTTTAAGTCCATAGAAAAATTAGTCTGTAAAAGCCAGCATTTTGTTACTGTCCAAGTTTACTTACAAAGCTTGCACTGACCATTGTCCATCACTGATAGCTATCACCAAGAAAAGGGCACATCATAACAGAGACTCAACTGAATATAGACACATGCAATTTGATTTTTTTCATTGTTGTTGTTGTTTCCTTCCACTTGGGTTGAAATGCATTAAAAATGAGAGTTAAGCTTAATTGCTTCCAGTCATTCCAGATGAATTATGTCATTAGGTAATTAGCAACTGAATATACATGTACCATCTAGTTTTCATTTTGATGCTATGTTTCAACATCCTCAGAGCATGTACCCCCCCCCCCCCACTGCTGCATGGTAGAGAACTCTGCTCATTTGCACATACCTGATTTAAAAAATATGTAATAAATAAAGGCATAAATACATGCATAAATAAGAATACATTCAACAAGATTCTCAGTGTGTTTCTTTCATTATGCATCTTGTGTTTGAAGCTGCATTATATCATAGCTTTACTGCCATGGTACATTGTTTACTTCATATGTACTCATATTTTGACCATATTTTAATAAAAGGTTTTATAAGCTTTTTACTAAACGACAGTCCAAATAAATGTGCTGCATCCCTCTATGACAGCACTATAAGGATAAGATGGGATACATCCATAGACTTTAATGGATGCATTCCAGTTTATGCACAGAGGTGCATCCATTAAAGTCTATGGACACATTTCCATATTAAGTCTCTGCTGTTGATGCTAAATGTAAAGCCATCAGATTGCACTCATTCCCATGTCAGAATAAGCATGTTTATTAAGGTTTTTTTTTTTTTTTACCAGTTGTGGTGGACATAAAATTACCTGACAGGATCAAAATGCTTTTTTCCCGCTGTATGCATTATGCATTATTAGGAAAATAATTTTCTTGGGTGGCAAAAGCCAGCGTACTGTTTGGCTAGGCTTATATAGGCACTAGGGCCAATAGCCTAGTACCTACCTATGAACCTATGTATCATGCTGAAAAAGGTAAGAAAACACTGGCAATATACTTTAAGATATTGCTGCTGCCCCTGGCCCCTCGACTGGTTAAACTTTTCCGAAATACTAAAAAGAAATGTATAACACAGGGGGACATGTTCAGTCCTTACTTCCATCTCTGCTTATTTCATTTCAGCTGCATTGGTGACAAATGTATCAAGGATCTTCCTCCAGCTCCTCTTCTTCAGTGGGGTTCTGCTCTTCAGCTTGATGACATCTTACATCATAGTTATTCCACCATGGTTCTTGTAATTTACCACTTCCTTCTTCATTTTTTATGAGCATTTCTAAGTTAACTGCTGAAATATTAAGACATCATGTTAGTATTGTTCATCTCTTTCCTTGTACAATAATTCTTCTTCTTCATCTGCAGTTATCATTCTTTCTCAATTATTACTTCAGCTTTCACCAGCCATCTGTGGCACCTGTTTTAGTATAAAGGCCATCAATTCAGCCTATGATTTGTTTTATTCACAGTCATGAATGTAATTTCAGTTTATGTCATCTTCAGTATTAAATGGCTTTCTTCCACTTCCTATGGTCTTCTAATCCTCGGTCCTTTATTTATACCTTGAAATAAAAGATGTCCTAATTCCTGTCCCTACCCATTGCAACATATGTTTAAATGTCTGAAATATGCATGTTTCTTTTATAAAAGCAGCTGGTAGCTTTGTGTGTGTGTGTGTGTGTGTGTGTGTGTGTGTGTGTGTGTGTGTGTGTGTGTGTGTGTGTGTGTGTGTGTGTGTGTGTGTGTGTGTGTGTGTGTGTGTGTGTGTGTGTGTGTGTGTCTGTATTCAGTCATTTTACATTATCTATCACCACTTTATCTCTTAGCTCCTGTGTGGCATCCTATTGCATCAGTTTGCCATCCTTCTCTATGGGCTGTAAGCATAATTTCATGAGTGTTGTTTCTAACCCCCCCATACACACACACCTGTTTAGCTTAAAGGGGTGCTTCTACCTTTTCCTCTTCACATTTGAGCATCTCTTTCTCATGTACTGTTAAATTCATGTGATGCTGGAATAAGCTCTCTTGTCATGCAGTAAAGTTTCCCTACCACTTTTTACCTCAAACCATACTTGAAGAGTTACTTCCCAAGACATTAATCGTAGTCTTCAGTCCTCTCTTGCCATATTAATTTTGCATATGGTAATATAAATACCTGTGAGACTGTTATTAAGCTTGCAATGATCCCTCAATCGCAAAGCTATTTACATCGCCATGTTTTAGTCAACTGTCAGTTTACTCATAACCACAAGCACAATCACATAGGGTTTGTCAGTTACTTTTCTGTCTGCTTTTAACAGGCTTCACCCAATTTCTGTAGTGTCACACCTGTCATAGGCTCCATCTAAACTAAAATGATTCACTTGACCTTCTTTTACTCCCCACCTAGTACCTCATGTAATAGTATCCACCAGTTTAAATACAACAGTCACCCTTACTGTCTTCTTTTCTCTCCTCTTTTTCAGTTGTCCTTTCCTGCCTTTCCATAACATCTGCTACTAGTCATGGTCTCCTCCCCATAGCGCCACACCACCCATGTT
>NC_056726.1:305452751-305535456 GCF_019279795.1 Protopterus annectens
TTCCCAGTTAATGGTGGGGTAGTTGAAATCACCCATTATTAGGGTGTTGGGTTTTATCTTAATATTTTCCAGTGTATCAAGAAAAGAGGAGTGGGAGTCCTGGGGCATGTTGGGGGGTTTGGAGCAAGCTACAATCTGGATTGTGGTTTTGCCCAGAGTTAGTTGAACTTGGATAATCTCGGATGCATTATGCTGAGCAACTAGCTTGGAGGTGTGGATATCCTTAATGAATATTGACACGCCTTCACCTTTAGTGTTTCAGTCTGGGTTTGGTGGCCGAAAGGTGTGATATGAATTATACCTTGGTAATGCAGGAGTGCTTTCTGGAGCTTTGAACTAGGTCTGTCACTGCACAGATGTCGATGTTCTCCATTTTAAGGAGTACCTCGAGTGATTGCATTTTGAGGTTTAGACTTCTAGCATTAAGCAGCATTACCCTCAGATTTTGCTTGCTTGTACCTGTTACAGTGGTGAATTTGTCATTTGAACCTTGCCTAAAAAAGGCACTATAGGGGTGGCAAGATCCTTTGCCAGTATCCGGAATCCCAAGCGCAACAGGTACAGGCCATCTCTGGCAAAGCAGCATGGTCTGTCAATCATGTCATCCCAGGCAGACAGATACTGGATTCCCTTAGAATGACACCAGAAGCTTAGCCAATTGTTGAAGTCAATCATTTTGTCCTTGCACTGTGGTATCATTCTGGGTGATGGCAGGATGCTATTCAGGGCTAAGGTCATACCTGCCTTTGCAACAAGATTGGAGAGCTCTACCATGTCTCTTTTCATGTAGTCCAGGGAGGTACATCTCAGGTCATTCACACCAACATGGACAATGACAGAGTCATATTTGTACTTGTTGTGGAGTGACCTGCGTGCATGCGTTATGTGGTGGATCCTGGCACCTGACAGACAGCTGACAGTACCTTTCTCCTTGTTTAGCGTGGTAAGTGAAACATCAGTGTGCCTGACTATAGAGTCACCTATGACTAGAGTTTTGGGTATGTTATGCCTTATGGGCTGTAGTTGAGTGGCACACTTAGTATGTGGGCTATGTGTCATTTGGGTTGTGTTGGGGGGGGTGGAGGTTGCTTGCATTTCTGCTTTGGAGGTCTCGGTTGTTTGGGCAGGTTTTTAATGAGAGCCTTCACAAATGTAGAAGTGTGTTTTGTGTTTCTGTGTGTGTGTTTTGGTGGTGTAGGTTTTGAGGGATTATGTGATGAGTGTGATGCAGGGCAAGTGTTTACCTTCTCCTCTTGACTGTCTAGTCCAGTCTTCGGTGAAGAGAGCTTTGCTTCCAGTTTGGCTATATAAGTCCAACTCTCACAGGTCATAGTGTTGGGTGGCAGAATGAGAGGGTTGACTGTGTACATGAGGCAATTGCTGCATTGTCCCAAGATGCCCAAATTCATCAGATAGACAGGAGAAAACACTGGGAGCTGACCTTTAGACTTGCCTGGATAGGTGCTTATTTATTAAGTACTAAAAACTGTTTTCCTCTAGACAGGTGAGGAAAGTTGAGTGCTGTAGTAATTTATAGCTTATTTAGCGCTTACAACGAGTTCTGAACAAGTGCTGAACTCAAAGAAACAGATTTGAGTGCTAAAACTAAAAGCTGGCTAGTTGCAAGGGAAAATTTGAAGAGCAGACTTTATGGCGCCAGGAATAGTTTACCCTAGTTAAGCAGGGGGGTCAGCAGCTTACAAACAGTCCTGCATACAGCAAATCTGTATCTGGACAAGACTTGTTACAGGAAAGGGGGGAAGCAAGCTTAGAATTTTTTTTTCAGTCATTTTTTTTTCAGTAAAGTGGAAATGGAGAAAGCTGGAATAGAAGTTAATTCAAGGTTAAGAATCTGAGTGGGTTGGTCTTCACAAATGCTCTCTGTTAGACTGAATGAACTCATGGCACTAGACTGGGAGGAGTGTCACAGATCAAATATATAGTATGGGTGGTCAACTGCAAAGCCACCAAATAAAAGAACACCACAACACTAAGAAGGGTGGGTAGGAAACTATTATAGTTCCTAGCTACAGCCACTAAATGAAAGTTTTAAACAGATCAAGGAGCAAGCAGAGTCTAGAGAAAGCTTTTAAATGTAAACAGACTAGATTAGAACACAGAAACTTAAAAAAATCCAAAATGTACAGAAAAGCTCGGATAGAGCACTCACAAACAGAAAATACAACTCTCAGTATGACAAAGCAGTTTACAGTTAAGTAATTCAGTAAACATGCAATTAGAGTAATGAAACAGTATCTACCAATGAAAAATACAGTTAAAACAGTATAAAACAGTACATAAATGCAGTGAAACAGTAAAAAAAGCTTTATAACAGTGCAAAATGTAGTAGATTAACTGTACAGCACACTTATAAGCATTTCAGAAGTACAGTTCAGTTAAATAAGTGTAAGAAATTACTTATCCTGCTCTTGGAATCTTACGGAATTTCCACTTAGTTTCAGTAATGAAATACCAACTACAGCCTAATAAATATAAGCACAACCTTTTCAAGACACAGGGTTTATATACCAGTAAGGATGGAAGAGTTAGAAGATCAAATTACTACTCAGTCCTATTAGTCCCTGCCATTACCCAATCACTCGTACTACAGAAGGTCAGGAGGCCCTGTTACTCTCAAGGTGATGGGAGGGTGGCCTAATGGTTAAGATGTTTGCCTTACAAACACAAGGTGCAGGGATTTAGTCTCTCAAGGGCTAATTGGCTATGCTTAAAATGGCTCACAAGGGCAGTTAGCCTAGTACTAATCTACGAACCTAACCTATGAACCTATAATAATGAAAACAGACTATCAGCAGAAAATGGCTGCCAGAAATACAGGAAATTCAAACAAAACTATCAGGCCTAGACAACAGCAGACCTCTATCACAATTATGCCACCTGAGCAGAACACAGAAACCTCACTTTAAAAGCATATAAAGAACACTCACAAAGAGAAAATACAAGTCTCAACATGAAAAAGCAATCTACAATGTAGTAATTAAATAAAAATGCAATTATAGTAATGCACACTATTACACTTCCTAGCTGTAGCCACTAAATGAAAGTTTTAAACAGATCAAGGAGCAGGCAGACTCTAGAGAATGCTTTTAACTGTAAACAGACTAGATTAGAACACAGAAACCTAAAAAAAAAATCAAAAATGCACAGAAAAGCTCAGATAGAGCACACACAAACAGAAAATACAACTCTCAGTATGAAAAAGCAGTTTACAGTCAAGTAATTAAATAAAAATGCAATTAGAGTAATGAAACAGTATCTAGCAATGAAAAATACAGTTAAAACAGTATAAAACAGCGCATAAATGCAGTGAAACAGTAAAAAAAGCTTTATAACTGTGCAAAATGTAGTAGATTAACTGTACAACACAATTTTAAGCGTTTCAGAAGTGCAGTTCAGTGAAATAGGTGTAAGAAATAACTTATCCTGCTCTTGGAATCTTAAGGAATTTCCGCTTAGTTTCAGTAATGAAATACCATCCACAGCCAGGAGCTTGACTTTGTCCAGGTCTCCTGACCTTCTGTGTACCACAGTCTTTTGGCCAGTATTCCTCAGAAGGATCTGATTTCTTCCTAAAGCCACTTTATACTAGGACAAACTTAAGTCTGTTCTTGGTAATCTCCTGAGCTGGATTGTATAAATGCAATTGATGTACCTAATCCAGCTGTCTTCTGTTGGTGTTGTTTGTTCCCATATTGTCCACCATATTGTCTTCTAGTTTGTGCAGAGGGTTAATGCCATACTTCTCAAACTTTTAGTGCAAGAAATTTAGACAAAGCCAGAAAAAATGGGGGGACAAAGGCCAAAAAATAGGAACAGAATTTAAATATTGCTCCTATAAACTTAGAATGTTGCTAGAATAATAACTTTTGCAGTATTATTATGTATTTTATGAAGGATATAAAGTCTGAAAATTAAATGACTGTCATTATTTAGTATTATTTAGAGACTTTAATCTTTAATGATTTGCCAGAAAACCACACATTTGAAGCAAAAATCTGGACATTCTGCAAAAATCTGTACAGTTTAGAGGTATTAATGCTGTGAGCTGCAGTTCTTGTGGTGTAGGGTTTGATTCCCTCAGCCCTCATTTGCCTCCTGTGTGACTTTCAGCAACTGGGAATTTGCCTTGTTTACTTAATAGTCCCCTGGACTTCAAGTGTAGTAACTACTTATAAAAATACACAGATTTCTCTTCATAGCAATTCTATCTTCACCATGCTGCCAAACACCTTAACAGCTGTACAATTCTAGAATGTAGTCAGTAACTACTTCACTTTTTTTCCTTTATTTTCTAAATAGCTTAATTCTGTTTTCCACATCCAAACCTTGATTAAAGACTGTGAATTTCAATAATCTGTGTAATGCCTGCAAGTGAAACTTGAACATTTGGATGTATAGGAGGTGTGCACTTTAAATTGGATGAAAGCATCTCAAGCTATACAGGCAAGTTGTTATTATTTATTTATTTTGTAGCAATTACTTAGCGTACAAGAATTATATTACTTTCACACCATATATCTTTAGTCTAGAATAAAACTGCATAGCAGTAGAGTGCGTTATTTACTAATGGGCAGCAACTGCGTTATTTACTAATGGGCAGCAAGATTATGAACCCCACATGCTTATAATAACACCAAGAGAGTTGTACTTCTCTGATTGAACAGTAGCAATAAAAAAGTAAAAAGTTAACCAGGAAAGTGCAACTTGGAACAAAGCCAAGTTTCACCAGAGGCCCAGGGAGAAATGCTCCAGATGCATGTCTTTTTAACATGGGAAGAAACCAGAGAACCCAGAGGAAACCCACACAAATACAAGGAGAACATGCAGACTCTGCACAGAAGGCACCCCAGCTGAAAATCGAACTGGAGAACCTCTTGCTGTGAGGTGACAATGCTACTCATGCACCACTGCGCCATTGAGTACTTACAGTTACCAAAAATTGTGAAAATCAATTATTGGTTGAAACCTTAATGATCACAATTAGACTCCAAGATAAGCCTCTCAGCACTACAGTTATACAAGCTTTTGCTCCAACTTCAGATGCTGAAGAAAAAGAAGCCATCCAGATTTATGAAGGTCTGATGCACCTTCTGCATATAAGAAAAAAAGGTACATTTTCAGCATGGAGCGTGAAATGAAGTGAGACCTAGACCAATAGAATTTTGATCAAATAATTCACTGATCCTAGCAAATAATCTATTTTAGTAGCCTAAGATATGGCCTTATACATTGATATAATCAGATAGTTAATATGAAACTCAGACTGAGTATATAATTGCAGTCAGATATGGACAAACTTTATGCAGATAGCAAAACCAAGACCAGGAATTTACTGCAGTTCAGACCATCACCTTCTCATTGCAAAGTTTAAAATGAAATTACAGAAACAAGAAAATCTTCTATGTCAAAATGAGTACAACAATATTCCAAATGACAATGAAGTAGAGGTGAAGAACAGATGGATACAGTATCTGAAGAACTATGGATATAGTTTTTGGATATTGTCTAGTAGATGCAATAAGAATATTCCAAACAGAAAGATAATTAAAAAGGCAAAGCAGCTGCCTCTAGAGGCCCCAGGAGTATCAGAAAAAAAGAAGGAGAGCAAAAGGAAGGGAGGTTGAAAAATAAGTTACAAATGAATACAATGTTTCAGTTTCATTCTTTAAATTAGCAGTGCTAACAGTCTGAAATACATAACATGGACAAGTCTTCAAAATAGCAATGGTAGGTGAAATGCCCATGTAAAATAGGTATGATAAAAAGAAAGAATGACAGAGACTAACTATATTATGATGACATTATGGGGGAATACAAAATAGCGACATAAAATGAACCCTAATATCACTGATAAAATGAAGGCATGTTTTCTGATCTAAACCGGATATCTTTGAAAGTGAAGTGCAATGAGCCCTAAAAAGCTTTACTAGTGAAAAGGCTATAGGAAGTGATGGCATTTCAACTGTGATGTTTAAAATCCTTCAAAAAGATGTTCTTATAGTGGTCTTCACAATTTGGCAGCAAATTTGGAAAACACACAGTGACCACTGGACTTTTAAAAGGTCAGTTTATATTCCAATCCCCAAAAATGGCAAAGTTAAAGAGTGTTCAGTTATCCGATGACTGCATTTGTTTCACGCGATTGCAAAAGTGATGTTAACAGCAAGTGCAAAGGTAGTTTTCTTAATGTTATTTTTGCAGTAATTATGTTCTTGTCATGTAAAGTGGGCTTTCTTATTATGACACTATGTAGTTTTTACTTTTAGTTTCACCGCTGGAACTAAATTTATTAAAGTTAATAAACTTGGATCTGTATTTCCTGTATGCTGAGCTTCTCACAGATAATTCCTGATTCTGAGTCTTGTGATCCTGCATGTTGATGATGCAAGTGGGGGTGCTGCAAACAGCTTATAGTGGATAAGCATGTTTTCTGTAGTCTGCAGCAGAGTTCAATGCACAAAGTGGCACAGACCACAGCACAATCAAGCCATACCTTGCAAGTGTATCTCACTGTGAGGAATGTTCCACATTTTGAGTCTTAAAAATATACGCTCCTAATTGTTCCACACTGAAAGGATCTGTCACACTTTCAATGTTAGGAGTATTTTTAAGTGAAACCCATGATAAATAATACTGAATCATATTAATTCTTAAAAAAAACTCATTATCAGTATAAAGTAGCATATTTTAACTATCTTGTGAGCTTCCTAGTTGAAGTTGTTTGCAAGTGTTCCACATTTAGTCCATTTGTTCCTCATTATGAGAGGCAGTGTTCATCATTTTAGAGGTGGAAGGTTGAGAGCTATGAATCAATGAGTCATTCAGTCAGTCAAGCAATATATTAGTAATTAACTAAAAACATTCAAATAAAAAGTAATAAAAGAGAACTGATACATAATAAAAATCCTACTGAAGTGCATACTGCTAAGCATGATGTGTAATAACATAGATACATCAATGTAATACATTGTTTTCTAGCCTGGGTGGTCTCTTAGAGAAGAAAAGTAGAAGTATGTGAATTAGCAGCCTACAGTAAAGTATATTTGTATGTGTTATACATCAACTCGATAACTGCTGGAATTAAAAAAACATGTTAATTGAATTGAATGATATTCTCAGAAAGGCAGAAGCTTCACCTGAGTTTGGCATCGAGTACTACAGACAGTACCAGGTGGTAAGCCAGACTGCTTGCAATACCAGGACACATATACAGGTGGAGATGTACTGAAGGCTTTTAGAGTTGTGGGTGAAAGCCTGGGCTTATGCAAAACATGTTTTAGTATAGTGTGAAACATTCTAAGACTCACGAAAAGATGGTCCCCAATATTCTGTTTAAAAAAAAAAATAGATTTAATTCCCTGATGGACTAGTGGCTGTGCAAACCAGTTCCTCATCTTGGACAGTTCAAATGTAGTTATAATAGATATGCCACCATCCAAGTGGAGCTCTTCTGCTAGACAGCTTCATGATCATGCAGCTCCCCCCTGCATGTCAGACATGGCTCTCTGACAGCAACACCATGTCTGACATGCAGGTGGATTTGCTGCACTGGAGAGCATTGACTAGACTCAGCTGCCTCATTGAGTCCTTGGCTAAATTTTGACTATGCTCAGAATAGATAATGACATTCAATGGCATATAAATGTATAGAGTCCTACTGCCTGTTTCTGGAACAGAGAGACTCCCTTCAGTTGAGTACCTTGAGGTATTGAAATACACACCATTTGCTTGCCTTATGACATCATCAGAAAGTGCCAACAGGTGACAGAATCAGAAAGTAATTAAAGAGAAGCTCAGCATAAACTACATAAAGGCACACATTTTTTTAATTGTAGTACATATAATTCCACTGATGTAACCAAAGCAAAAACTACATATTTCAGAATCAGAAAGCCTGCTTTATGAGATTAGTGCATCACTGAAACAAAAATAAATGCAAAGAAAACCTTTGGACTTGATCTTTAGGATCAAACAGTAGTGTGTACTCAAAGACAGAAATAAACTTATACCAAATAAGCCAATGAGGTGGATAATTCCCAATAATGTCCAGACAAGATGTCATAGTATAAATAACACTTTAATTCAAAAACAAAAAAATGGTCAAGTGCTTTTGTTCCCCAGAGGAACTTCTTCATAACCATTTTACAAAATAAAACCATCATTTAAACAGTATTTAAAATCATCATGTGACTTACTCACTCAATGTTCCCTTAAAGAAACAGTAAAATTTCAGTTACTAGATCATAAAAATCATTGCTTTTTTCTTTAAAACAGGCAAGATATATATATATATATATATATATATATATATATATATATATATTTATTAATACCAGGCAAAGTTGTTGCATTCAGCCTTAGTTGCCATTTAAGTTAAAATTCCTCTACCCTCTTCTCCCAAAAGTTTCCCTTGTCATCCCTTTTAACTTTTTCCAGAATGCAAAATAAGAATTTTGAATCATAGCCACAATATTTTGCATGCTTATATAAAGCATTGTTCTCATCTTTGTTTTTAATGGTATACAAGTGCTCATATATATGTTTACGTAACTAAAAGTTTTTCCAGTGTAGAAATCATTACATCTGGAGCAACTTGCAATGTATACAAGACCAGAATGACCACAATTTCCTGCGTCCAACCTAATATGCTCCTCCGGGTTACCTACAGACACTGTTTTATTTTGTAAGGTGTAACTACAATAATTACATCTCCCACATTTTTTAGTTCCATTAATCATTTTATTTTTCACATTTGTGGGGTGTTCAAAATAGTTTTTCAAATTCTGCCCTGTTTTATACCCAATTTTTTGTTATAATGTCTCTCAATTTAGTGGAATCCCCACTGTATTGTAAAACCATAGAATATGGAAATGAAATGTCAACAGGAGTAGTTTTCACTGTATTTTCTTCATTAGCACCCAACAAAGTGGTATACTTGTCATCCCATTCACTCAAAATATTTTTCCAATATCAAATAACATACTCTCTAGATATCCCCTTTCTTTGAATATAGTCATCAAATTTCCTAACTCTGTTTTGAATAAGGAAATATCTGGACACATTCTTGCTTCACGTACAATCTGCCCTTTCACTATGTTCTTTTTAGTATAGAAAGGGTGCTGACTTCTGTAGTCTACGTAACTATTAGAAAATGCTCATTATCTATAGCATTTGTTTTTTTTCTGCCTGTTTTTTAAATATAGTTACATATAGATAGTTTGCACAATCATCTGTATGGTCACAGGTAAACTTCAAAAAAGACTTGTTGTTAATTGTTTTTTTCAAATACATCCCAATTTCACCAGTTGTTTTCCACATAATAAAAATATCATCCAAAAATCTCATATAACCCAGTATTGATCAAAACCCAAAGTGAATACATGCTGTTTCTCCCATGCATACATTACTAGGTTAGCATAGGTTGGGACATAATTTGCCCCCATGGCCACCCTCTTAAGTTGTCTGAAGAATTACTCACTAAACACATATAGTTGTTCTTAAAAGCAAGTTCCATAACATCCATCAGAAAATTAAGTGGTGCTCCATTTAAGCTAGTCGTTTCCAAAACTGCATCTCGGAACAGTTTCAGTCCTGCATCATGATGAATAGAAGTGAAAAGTTCCACCACATCTATTGTTGAAAAACTTGTTTCATCTGAATAATACTTCTGTTTTATTTTTCTCAAAAAATCCCAGGGGTCTTTTAAAATATATTCAATAGGTTTCATTGTGTTTTGTATCGACCTGCCCACAAATATGGCTAAAGGATATGGCATGCTACTTTTAGCTGAGACTATTAGTCTGCAAGGGTGCTTGTCGATATTCTTATGGATTTTGGGAATTCCAAATACTGTAGGAATGACAGGATGTTTAACCAAAAATTTGTGTGTTACTTTATTAATAGCTCCCTGGTACAAAGAATCTTCTAGAAATAAGTGTACCTTCCTTTGTGCTATGTTAATTTGGTTTAAAGATACTATTTCATATTTCTCGGTGTCATATAGGGTTGATAGCATATCATGATCATATTCTTCACTGTTTACCATCACCATCCCACCCCCTTTGTCAGGCTTCATTATTTGCACTGTGTCGTTGTGTCCTAGTTTTTTTAACAATTCCATTTCTTCCTTACTAAGATTACAAATTTTCTTTTTAGATGTTTCATAATACTGATAAATATTTTGCATACAACACTTCTCATAGTTCCCTATCAGAGGGTGCATAGGTGGGTTAAATGCACTTTTCTTTTTCAGAATATTATTTTGTGTTAGGTTCAGTGGGTTATTGCTGTCTTTAAAAAATTTTTAGGTTTAATTTTCTTGTAAAAAGTTTGAATTCAGTTAAGGTATCAGCTAAGTCTGCTTTTTTAGCTGGTACAAACTTTAAACCTTTTTTAAAAAGTGTAAAGTGTGTCTGTGTTACAGGAATGTCAGTATAATTAAAAATATTAAAACCTTTAAAACTCATCATTTTCCCCCCTAAGGCAGTAATAATACGGTTCATCTGTACATTGTTAACTGTTAGTTTATTTTCTGGTTCTTGCCCCAATAACCTTTGTTTGCCCAGTTCTTGTGTTTGCCCCACATGAGGTTGAACTAAAAATCCATTCTCTTTATTCTTATTTCTGTTAGAAATTCTTTCTGACCTTCTCAATTCCGTGTGTTCCCCATCAAATACCTCATCACTTTCATGATTATTCCTAGCAGAACTTTTCCTGTTGCCTCTCTGATTCCAATAATTAAAGCCTCCTGTTGCCCAAGTAACACTATGCCTATCTTCAAATGTATGTTGTTGCCTAGGGGTAGACAAATAGGACTTGGGAAGTGGGTATGCTAAATTATGGTTGTATTCTTCATCCATTTCCAACTTCTTGTTTTTCCTTTTCATATTAATGCTCACCTGGTTTTCTACCCTGTCAAACGTATTATCATATTTCTCACCATACATTTCTAAGTTACCATCATCAAGTACAGCACTGTTTAAGTCATTAGCTTTGCCCAAAAGTTCATTTATACATTTGTCATTTAACCTAATGATAAACTGAATTAATTCAATTCCATGTCTATAAAACATGGCTAAAAGTTCATCCAGTTCTGTTTGCCCTAGCATTAAACCTTTAGGAAGCTTAAACATTCAAAGTCCTCTAGGGACTCTTTTCCTTTTAACAGACTGATAAAAAAGCATTATTGCACTGCAAATTCCATGCTTTCATAGGAGCAGTCTCCAGTTCATTCAGCTTCTCATGAATGTTTTTGTTTGTACTCACAGTTCTAGTGTTAAAAGTCAATTCTGTGCCCAGTCAACATTGAAAATGGCTCCATGGCTCATTCTGGATGTTTTGCACTATCCTCTGCCCACAAGGACTCCTGAGAAGCCAAATCCAAACCATTCCGTTTTGATCTTTCAGTCTTATTTATAATGTCATCATTAAAATGCAACATTTGTGATATCAGCATTGGATTCACAAAGGCTTTTGGGAGTTGTAGACCATCTAAAGATGCTTGCAGCTGGCTTAGCTGCCGAGAGAAAAGTTTAAGAGCCTGTTTGTTTTGATTTCCAACCTCCTCATTTCGATGGATGGATCTAGTATTAACATGTTCTTGTTGTGAACTTGCCTCTATTACTTCCATGGTTGAAAAACACAGTAGCCCTTATAGTAACTGCGAAAACCAGTAACTTGCTGTAGTATAGTAGCCCAGCCCAAGAAACACCACTAACACACTGAAAACCAACTCAAGAACCAAACAGCAGTATGTACTATTTGGTACAGGGAAATGTTACTGTTTCTTTAAGGGAACATTGAGTAAGTAAGTCACATGATGATTTTAAATGCTATTTAAATGATGGTTTTATTTTGTAAAATAGTTCTGAAGAAGTTCCTTTGGGGAACAAAATCGCTTGACCATTTTTTGTTTTTGAATTAAAGTGTTATTTACACTACGACATCTTGTCTGCACCTTATTGGGAATTATCTACCTTTTTGGCTTGTTATTTGATCTTTAGGATCTTGGATATGGGGTTGGCATAATGGTTAAAGTATTTACCTCACATATGCAAGGTACAGGGTTTAATTTGCACTTTTGGAAAGGAAATTAGCTAGGCTTAAAACTGTCCACTGGAGCAGCTAACTTAATGCTTACCTATGAACCGCTAAGCTAAATGTTAGCAACAACATATAGACCAAAAACTTTAAGATGTATAATATTTATTGCAGAGGTGGAGGCATAAGACATCAAACTGACAACATCTGCTGGATAATAGGAAAAACAAGAAGCACCAGAAAACAATTACATTTGCTTTACTGACTATGCTAAAGCCCTTAATTGTATGAACCTTTGCAAACTGTGTCAAGTTCTTACACAGATGGGGGTACTGACTCACGTTACTTGTAAACCAAGAAACAACAGTTAGAACTGATTATACAATAATTTATTGATTCTAGATTAAAAAAAAGTGTGACAATGCTGCATATTGTCAATTTATTCAATGTATGCTATGAACATATCATGCAAAATGCATCCATTTTTGGAAGCAAAATATTTCTAGAAGTAATATTATTAACCTCCTATATGAAGGTGATACCACTCTCATGGTTGAAAGTGAGGAGGATTTGAAGACCTCATTTACAGACGTAACAATAGAAATCAGAAAGGCTGTTTTCTGTTATTCATCATTGCAAGAAATGTCATACAACCCAATCAATTATTTGTAAATAGATGATGAAGAATAGATGCAGAGACATCGTCAGCAAAACTCCATATAATTAAAGCAATGGTTTTCCCTGTAATAAAATATAATTGTGAATGTTTGACCTATAAGAAAGTTTATGTGATGAAAAATCAGTATTTTTAAATGCTGGTGTTGGAGAAAATCTTTATGAATTCTGTAGAAAGATCAAAAAAGACAATATTTAAGAAAATAAATGTAGACAGGTCATTTGAAGGTCTGAGAGTAGAATAAAAACTCAAATACTTTACCACACAGTGCACAGACAGGCTTTACTGGGTAAGGCATTTATGCTGGGAAAGACTAAAGGCAAAAGAAGACAGCATCAGAAACTAAGATGGATATATAACATTATCAAAGTAATGAATATTAATTTACAAATAAAAAGGAAAGACACTGTGGTGGAAAGACATGCCTGGTGTTCTAAAGTAATTGAATAATGAAGATTTTGATTTGACTAAATGACTAAGTAACCAGAATAATATGCAGGTAACTTAGATTAATAGCAGTAGTTACATTCCTGGAATTTGGAAATAGTAAAATAAAAGAGCAGAAATACACTTTCTACCTCAGGAAAGCCTTTGCCCTCTAGCTTTTAGAAAAATTAGTGCAGATCTGTATCAGAGTTAGTAATACTCACTCTTCTAACAGCTCATGTCTGAATGAAAACTAACTTCACAGCACACTTTTGTAACAGGTGGGAGGCTGGTATCATGGTTAAGGTGTTTGCCTTACATGCACAAGGTGCAGGGTTTGCTTCTTAACATGGGGTAATTGGCTAGCCTTAAACTGGCCCACAAGAGTAGCTAGCCTAATACTAATCTATGATCCTATGGCCAACATACTTGTGGACCTGCTTTGTAAGAAAATTAAAACTATTTAGACTTTGTTAATCAGCTTAGCAGGAAAGGAAAATAAAAAGTAATTTGCCCACTTATTGATAGTTACTTATCTCTTTACCATAAGCACATACAATCCCCTCATTAACTTGTTTAATTAATAAAGGAAAAGTGTTTTACAAATGAAGTTTCCAGGCCTCCAAAGCACATCAGACAAATGTTAAGCTTATATTGCTTCACTCAGTAAGCTACCACTCCAGTAATACCTAGAGATCTGGATATACTTAGTCAGGTACTGATGTTAGAGGTCATAGGCATGTACCTGAGCAAGTCAGGTGCTAATGTTAGAGGTCATAGGCATGTACCTGAGCAAGTCAGGTGCTGATGTTAGAGGTCATAGGGATGTATCTGCACATATTGAACAAGCTAAACATCACACTGCAGAAGATGCGGTTTGTCACAAATTTAAGGCTGTATTTTGAAAGGTAGGCCTATAACACCAAAGTTTATGACATACTCATCTGAAGACTGGTCTTGGGTAACAGAGCTAGATGTATATTGTGGGCAATAATCAACAACAAAAAAGCAGCCCCAAAGATATTTGAAGAGAAATATAGGAAAAGGGATCCAGATATGGAAAAAATTACAATAAAAAATAACATTGCAAAGAGGGAATGTAGAACAGAAGATTAGTAAAGTAGAATTAAAAAAAATGGAAGTAGAAGTTATGCAACACTTTTGAAGTGAAGGATTTAGTGTAGAAAGTTTAACAAGGGTTACACCACAGCATGATGAAACAACGAGTCCCTAAAGTAAGGAGAAACAGGAGGAGCAGGACATATCTAAAGATGAAATATGGACCTGGGAAAGAAAAAGCTATTTAATATGGTGTAATATTTATGTAAAGGAGAAAGCAAAACTAACTAATACAAAAAGAGCAGCACCAAAGACATATAAAGGGAAATATAGACAAAGGCATCCAGACATGGAAAATTTTACAACACAAAAAATAAGAAAACAAAGAGGAAAAATAGAAAAGAGGATTAGATGGAGAAGTTAAAGATAAAGAAACTGAGGTTATGGATTACCTGCAAAGTGAAGGATTTAGTGTAGAAAATTTAACTCAGAAAACATCACAGCATGATAGAGCAATGGACCGCAAATTAAGGCGAAACCAATGGAGTGGGAAACATCTGATCAGTTGCCAGATGAAGATAATTTGGAACATTCCGCAGGAAACCAGTACAAATGTTCAGCTGTAGTTGCACACCAAGGGGAGGAACAAGAAATTGTGGCAACTCTGACACACCCAATGTTGTGGGGTGATAGGCCAATGAGTTCCCATATGAAAGAGCAATGGATCACACAGGATGAAACTGAAGAGAATGTTGCACAGGAAGATGCTGTGGAGCTATCTATAGAAGGCCCACAGGAAATAGAGAACAAAGAATGTGCCCTCAGTTTAGAGGAAAAAGATCTAAGAGAAGAGTTGCTTGATTTAATAGAGATGAACAGACATGTTAAGATCAGTGAAAGAAACAGACTACAGAAAGTCAATAAAACCCCAAAAGTTAGAAGTTTGATAATACAAATGAACACAGTAAATAGGACTGTCAACAGAGGGTCATACAATATAACATAAGTACCTTTATACATTTTCTCAACTCATTACCTTCCCCACTCATATTAACCAACAATCTAATAGCAGTTCTACTCTTGACTGGATTCTTACCTTCCACCCCAAGCACTACCATAACCCCTCCACTCTACCTGACTCACTTAGTGATCACCTACCTACCACTATCCAGTGACACTCCTCCCACGCACCTAAATCATAGACTTATAGAGACTGCCGTAACCTATCTAAGTTTGACCCTAATGTATTTA
The DNA here is from genome assembly GCF_019279795.1 of Protopterus annectens. Classification (NCBI taxonomy): domain Eukaryota; kingdom Metazoa; phylum Chordata; order Ceratodontiformes; family Protopteridae; genus Protopterus; species Protopterus annectens. Next base: position 305,468,224 of record NC_056726.1, read on the forward strand.
ATCAAACTCTGTCTTCTATCATCCTTTTTGACCTTCCCCTTGAAGAAGCTGCCCTAAAATTTAACACAGCATTTCTCGGCTTTCTCAAATCTATGTCCCCCATCAGAAAAATAAGGGTTAAAACCAGTTATGCTCCCTGGATAACCAAAGACACTCTCTCCCTCATGCAGAGAACAGACAGTGCTTGGAAAGCCTAGCAAAAGCATAGAACTACTGCCAATCTCCAGCTCTATAGACAACTTCAAAATGAAATGAAAAAACAAATCAACTAAATAAAAAGTAATTTTATCATAATCTTCAAAAGAACCCCCACTTCAACCCCAACAAATTCTGGGTTACTATTAACAGGCTATTACACACAAGAAACCCATCACCCCCTAATCCCTCCCCTAACACAACCGCAAGTGAAACTGCCACTCTGTTGAACACCTTTTTCATCAACTGCATACAGAACTTAATTAAACTTCTCTATCTGAGACACTGCTCTCCCATCCTCCCATGCTACTCCTTTCTCCATTAAACCAATCCTCACTTCCTTTATCCGATCTCTACTCAATAAACTTAAACCCTGCTCCCAACTGCCGACAACTTACCACCCCTTTTTCAAGTTAGCAGCATCATCCATTGCCTATCCAGTCTCCATACTCATGAATTGGTCAATAAAGGAATGCCTTGTCCTTGCCATCTGGAAAAAAATTCAATGTTTTGCACTACACAAAGGAGGAAACTCCAGCGACCCTTCTAATTTCAGACCCACTGCTATGCTATCCCCATTTCTAAAATTCTCAAAAAGTGTATACACAAACATCTAGTTGCATATCTCACTCAAGAGATCCTTCTTACCCTCACACAACATGGTTTCAGACCTCATCATAGCACTACTACAGCGCTTTTATCCTGTACTCATTCTATTTCCAATTCTCTTAACAATGACAAGCTAGTCTCGTGCCTATTCCTTGGTGCCTGTAAAGCCTTTGACACTGTATCTCACAACCTCCTTCTCTCCAAACTAGCTCATCTCAATCTCTGCAACTCTACTCTCAGCTGGTTCTCTAGTTACTTATTTGATTGTCTACAATCTGTCAAATGGCTCTCTGAAACCACTCCTTTCCTCTCTGTTCACACTGGGGTTCCCCAAGGGTCTTTCCTGGGGCCCCTCTTATTCAATATCTTTACCAACAATCCTTTTCAATCTTGCCCCACTCTATTATTATACAATATGCTGACAGCTCAATTATCATCTCTACATCTGATAATCTACTTCACCTACTCACCCGCACTCAAGAATCTCTGCACTCAGTTGAAAAATGGCTCACTTCCAATCAACTGCTGCTTAACCCGAACAAAACTAAACTCCTACTCTTCCTTCCTAAAACTCTCCAGCACCTCAAACCCTCCATATCCATCTCCTCCTTAATAACACTACTATCAAAGTTGAATCTCACACTAAACTCCTCAGGGTTTACATAGATGATGAACTCAAACTTGATATCCACACCAATAACTGTATTAAAAAGTCACACCAAAAACTTGGCCTTCTGTACAGGAACAAATAATTTTTAACTCCAGAATCTAAGTTGTCATTAGATCAAGCTTACCTGCTCCCCATCTTGCTATACACCTCCCAAATATTTTCCCACCTCCAAAAGACTCTTTCTACTAAACTTGAACTTACTTGTAATAAAATAGCCAGATTTGCCAGTAATCTCCCTTATAGGTCACAACACTGTCTTTCCTTAAAAAACTACACTGACTGGGTGTCACAATTCCACCTGGCCCACTCACTCCTTCAGCAACCCCTAGCCTGCCCATCTCTGGCAAACCTTATCTCCCCTATATTCCTAATCATTACCTACGTTGCTCTGACCAACACCTGCTGTAAATTAACAAACCCAATAAATTCATTGGCAAAATACTATGCAGAGGGAGCCAGCAGAGTGTAGCATAAGATATTTACTGCAAAAACTAGCTCAAAAGCATAGTTTCAGAATAAAAAAGAGACAAAACAGACTGGTTTTGGCTGTAAAAATTACAAAGCCTTCTTCAGTGCAGTTATGACATGTAAACTTGTTCTCCTTTTTATAGATAACCACTAGGTGAGGCTCCAAATTAGCAAATTAATTAACAATTCCAATTATTTGTACTCATTAAACCCTGGTGAAAACAAACCTCCCAGTTTGATAATCCATTTCTTTTCTTTACTATTTAAAATCTGATGCCAACCTGCTTTGTTTGTTCTCTGTCCAATAATTCTATCACAGTAAAGTTAAAAGGATGCATTCTTATGTACCTCAGTGTGCTTATATAAAGCATTCGCCAGCTTTTTGTGCCTGGTGTCATTTAGATGTTCAGAGATTCTAAATTTCAGTGGTCTGTACATTTGTCCCACATAAAATGCAGAGCAGGTACAGGTAGCCAAATAGGTCACCCAGTCCGTTTGGCAATTCGCAAAAAAAATATCAAATACTTAGCCAGTATTTTTACTACTGAACTGGCATGTCTTCATTACCTTTCTGCAGTGAGTGCAATGGCCACAGGGAAAAGATCTCTTAAGTTGGTCCCCCATGAGAGTTATTTGTATGTAATCACCCTTACATCTCCATCTGTGTTTATAGTGACTTAAAAATGACCCCAAATTCTGACCTCTCCTGAAAGAGAAATGACATCTGTCATCCAAAAAATCACATAGTTTAGCATCTGCTAAGAGGATGTTCCAATGTCTACAAACACTATTAAGTAGGACATCAGTGTTCCTTCCATAGGTAGTGACTAGTCGGATGGTGGAATCCTTGTCCATGGCCTTGTCCCTATATCTCAAAAGAACCTGCCGTCACGATTAGCCACCCAATGTCTGGACTGATAAATATTCCCCATTTTGTAGCCTCTGTTTCTGAATCTGATAGTTAGATCTTCCTAATAAACCTGATAAGTGGAAAGAACATATTCGTTTCATATGCAAAAATTGTGATTTTGAAATGTTTCTGCATATATGTGGGGGATGAAAGCTGGTAGCATGGAGAAGGGAGTTGTATTGGGGGTATTTATGATACACTTCTGATGTCAATGTATGGTCATTATTCCTAGTGACTAGACTATCCAGAAAAGTGATCCTATCAATGTTGTAGTTAACTGTAAATTGTATACCCCATTTGCTGTCATTTAAATATCCAACAAACTCCATAAGATAATCAAGGTCCACTCTGCATACTAACCAGCAGTCATCCAAACATCTCCTCCACATATCAGTCTCATCTAGATAGAGATTGTGTGTATTGTCATAGATGAGCTGTTCCTCAATGTGGGCCATGAATACGTCAGCATATATGGGAGTAAACGAGGCTCCCATAGCTGTGACTTGTATTTGTAAACAGCATTTGTTCTGGTAGTACAACATGTTCTTGGTTAGAACGTGTTCAACAAGGCAAATTAGAAAGGTATTGAAACCTGGTTGGTACAATTCTGACTTATATAACCAGTATTCTAATTCTTCCAGGCCCGCCCATTGTGAAATGTTAGTGTACAATGCAGAAACATCTGGGGTGCAAAGTAACCACCTCGGCTCAAGCTGCATCTCAGAAATTACTTTCAGGAATTCCAGGATATCTTGGATACGGGCCTTAACCCATTTCAAAGGTGGTTTAAGATATTGTGTTAGAAACTGGGATAATGGTTCTGTGATAGAACCCCTACCTATAACTATGGATCAACTGGATGGATTTTCCAGATTCTTATGAATTTTAGGTAGAGAGTATATATATTAACTTGAAGGGTCGGGCACCGTGAGGTGGTCTAGTGTGTTGTTCATAATGATTCCCCTGTTCTTTGCTGATGCCAAAAAAAGATCAATCTGTTTCTTGAAGCCAGGAGTTGGGTCCAATGCCATGTACGTATAATAGTGACCATCAGTTAGCTGTCTCTCAGCTTCTGTGTTGTATTGGGTCCAATCCTGCACAACTACCGCCCCACCCGTATCTGCAGATAATATAACCAAATCATGATTTGTTTCAAGTTCATGGATGGACTCCATTTCAATCTTTGAGAGATTGTTTGATTTGGCACGGAACTCCCTAAAGTGAAAATGCAGATCTTTGAGAATACAATTCTGAAATATTAAAATGTTATGATGCATTGGTGGTATAAAATTAGATTTGTGGTATCTGAAACCATCCTGCGATTCAGGATAGTGTCTGAAAAAATAGTCTGAGGTTAAGTAATCTACAAAATGAGGTAATATCTTGTGCAAATGTATCTTCTGACTCATAAAAGCCAGGTATAAAATTAAGGCCTTTATTTAAAACTTTAACTTGGGTGGGTGACAGAGGGGTGGATGAAATACTCAGTACATTGTTATTATCTATTTCTGCACCATCAGTTTCAAGAATCATTCCATATTGTCCACCTTTGTGGTGTCCTACCCCCCTCCTTTGCTTATCCCTACAGGGACATGTGTATTGCTTCGTTCAGAGGCTGGGGAGTCTGGGGCATGCTGTGCATCAGGCTCTAAACCATGATGAGGACTCCTCACCCGAAGTGTCATAGCTAGATGAGGGAGGCTTATTTAGAATAGGCCTTGGTCTTTTCCTTGTAACCACCTTCCTATGTATTTGTTCAAACCTAGCATGCTTGTTACTGGAAAAGGGGTGCTCACCCTCATAGTCAGCTAAGTCCCTATGGAACTTCCTCATTTTCCTATCTTTCAATTGTTGTTCAAAGGTTAGGAGATCCTGGATAAGTTTCCTAAGGCTGCTATTATAGTATTCATGTCCTTCAAATTTCTGAATATCTGCACACATTTGAGTGATTTCCAATATGTCCTTATCAATAGTTCTCTCATAATGTGAGGCTAAAGCTTCCACAAAACCAATGGAAGCTCTTTGTTGAGCCAAAGCCCATTGTTCTGTCAGGGTTGTGTCAATATTGTTAACCAATGGCTGTATATGTACCCTCAGCCCCCTTGGTGAAATGCCTTTGGTTAGGTATGCCTTGAAGAGCTTAGAATGCCATACATTGATCCGTAAGGACCTCATGCTCTTATTTTGTTTAAGAAACTGCGCCTTACGTGTGTTTTCCAAAGGCAGATCCTCGGGCCCATTGGTCTGATTAACTGCATTGCCTAGGCCAAATATGGCCAAATCATTCCGATCTGAGGATAAACCCTGCAACAGATTAGTAAGACCCATTGGTGATCAATAATTTTGTGGAATAGCCACTTTTAGTAAATACTATTTGTCTCCTATAAGACCACCAGGTGTTGGAAGTATGAGTATGTAATAACTGCCCCAGTGAGAGCAACCATGAAGCTAACCTTGATCAAGAAGTCAATATAAAAAGTCTTATAATGCTATTTCCAAAAATTGTAATCATATAGATCTTAATCCAATAGGCAACCCTTGCAGCAATGCTGTGTTCATATAACCTCCCAATAGAAAATTAATGATCAGGTGTGAACAATATGAGCCCCTGCTATATAGTCAATGGATTACAGATACCAATTTTACATAAGCAGTGCTAAGTCTCAACACTCAGTTGTCACAACCAGTCCAGTACGTGACTCTGCGGTAATACTATATTCATATAGTTATCCAACATTTAGTCAGACATGGACAATATTAGCCCCTGCTATTCAATCACTTGAACTGCAACTATTGTTTATTCATAAGCAGTGCTAAGTCCATAATACCATATATCGATAATCTCCACCGTAAAGTTTACAATGAACTATAATAGCCCTTGCCGCTGATAAATATTAGTTGCCATATCAGAGAAGCAAAACCATGGATCAGGCTAGGATTGTTTCAGTGGTCATATGCCCAAACTCTGGATGTTCAATCGGTATTAATATTAATGATATTATTGACCCCACCAATGTGAATATACTTCCTGCCAAGGATATTTCCTATGGTATAGCTCATTCCTAGTGATGTAAATAAATCACCTTAGATATGTTACCCAATTCAACTCTTTCTTTATTGATACAATAGTCAAGCTCACCACATCATTCTCCAATAACACTTCTACTCCACCCTCATCCCACACCCTCAACTCTAGTCCCACTGACATCAACACTACTCATCTCCCCCTTTTACCATACAACCTGTCTCTCTCTGCATACCATAAAAAAACATTTACTAAAACGAAGACCATGCTCTCATGCCCCAGACAACCTTCCATCTAACTTTCTCAAGCTAGCTACCGATGGCATAGCCCTTCCCATCACTATACCTATCAACCATTCAATCCAAGAATCCTATGTACCCCTCCTCTGGAAGAAAGCATTCATCATTCCCCTCCAAAAAGGAGGCAACAATACTGAAATTTCCAACTTCCGTTCCATAGCCATTCTGTCCCCTATCTCAAAAGTCCTTGAAAAATGCATACACGTGCAACTCCTTCCCCACCTCCTAGACAGTCAACTTCTTTCTCCAACTCAACATGGATTTAGACCTGGACATAGTACTACCACTGCCCTTCTCTCCTTCCTTGACATCATCAACCGTGCCCGAGACTCTGGCAACATTGTATCTAGACTTCTCCTAGACTTATCAAAGGCCATTGATACTGTTTCCCATAACCTCCTCTTGTACAGCCTCTCTCTTCTCAATCTCTCCCCTCCTCTATTAACTGTTTTTCCAGTTACCTTTCTAATAGACAGCAAGCCGTTAAGTGGAACAATAGTACCTCTTCCTTCCTTCACACTCCAACAGGAGTTCCACAAGGGTCAATACTGGGTCCCTTACTTTTTAACATCTTCATTAATAATTTTCGTCAGTGCATCCCTAATGCCAAACTTGTCTAATACGTGGATGATTCCACCATAATTTGCTATGCTCAATCTCTCCCCAAACTCATGCAACTAACACAAGATGCCTTCTCTTGTACCGAGTCTTGGATGTTGAAAAATCACCTTGTTCTCAATGCATCCAAAACCAAAATCATGATCTTTACCCCATCTAAAACACCTCTATCGATAAAAATTCCTTCTCCATAGTCAGTCAGAACAAGATTCCCATTGAAATAGTCTCCCATGCAAAACTTCTATGTGTTATCATTGATGAGCATTTAAAGTTTGACATTCATATACAAACTAATATTAAGAAAACACACCAAAAGCTCTGAATGCTGTATCATCACAGACGTTATCTCATTCCCTCTTCCAAACATATACAGTCTATTTCCTACCTCATGTCCTCTTTCTTGTATGGAGCCCCTCTCCTCACCAACTTTCAATCCTCCCTAAAGTCAAAGCTGTCATCCTGCTACAATAAACTCTCTATGTTTGCTACTGGGACCAAATTCTCTTCCCACCACTGTGATGCACTCCACTCGTTGAACTGGCTGGAACTCTCCCACTATCTCTCTTACATTCAGCTAACTGCTCACAAACTCATTTTCAAACCCTCTAACTGCTATTCCCTCTCCTCCATACTCACCTTGCATCATCCTGACAGACTGATCAGGTCCAGTAACCAGAACCTCCTCGAAGTGTACAAACTGTTATGTGCACCTGGACAATTTCTCCTGTCTTTCTCCCTCGCTCAACTATGGAATCCACTCCCTCCCACATTTGAATCACCCAAAACCACTACGCCATCAAGACCATGCTCCATTCCCATCTGTCTTCTCACTGGGAATGCTGATGCTTTCACCTCACCTGACTCCCCCTATATCATTTCTGCTCCTCCATCCTTTTTTTCCTCTCCTTTCTCAAGACTCAACCTTATGACTCCCTTCATTTCATTTCCACTTCTTCTCCCTTTTTTCCTTTACATAACTCAGCGTGTTTACCTTTCACTGTTCTATTCTCTTGCTAATTCTTCCTACCTCTCACCTCATGAAACTGAGTGCATAAATGCCTGCACTCCAAATTATACTTATGTACTACAAAATACTTGTTTTAATTTCATTCAATGCTTTCTTACAATACCTTGTTCAAATGTTATTTTTCTGTCTTCTATATTACTGTGTTTTTAGTAGTTTTGAAAACTGTATTGTACTTAACTTTGTTGATATTAGCTTTGTAATAATTTTATATGGAGCTTTTCTCCCCGGGACTCCATTGAAAACTGGGTCATTTTGGCCTAATGGACTTTCCCAGTTAACAAACTGCAAATAAATAAATAAATAAATATCACATTCCCAAAGATCGGGTTATTAATAAACAGAGCCCAAGTAGGGAATACTGTCATAATATCCAAAGGTGTAACCCAAAACAATATGTGAAGATGGTAGTAAATATATATATATATATATATATATATATATATGTATATATATATATATATATATATATATATATATATATGTATATATATATATATATATATATATATATATATCCCTTAACACTCTGTTCATATAAAATTAATACCAGACAGTTCATGAAAAGTTATACAAAATGCATCAAGAGTAGAGGAATATCTGTCTAAATGATGTGAAACTATCACCCTCATGACACAGATTCAAAAATCCACAGTCCGAAAACACAAGTAATGCTAAGACTAATATATAGTATGTATACTTTTGCCAAACCTAATGCAATAAATCATAGAGTCTTAAAGCATTGTAACTGTAGGTATATTATAAACCCTGCCCTGAACAATTAGGCACATTAGTTGTCCAATATGTATAACACCACTGGAACCAAACTTGTAGGGCTGACCCGAGTGTGCTCATATAATCACAGGTGTAAAATTTCAACCAACAGTTAGACTAGTCCACATTAATTAAATATACTAGTAATGTCAAGTTTCACATATAAAAAAGTTGGAAAACATATAAAAAATGGTCCAGAGTAGAGATTGTCATATTGTTATCTCAAAAACGAGAATAGAAAATATAATTATAGTCCACCTAAATGTCCAAAGCTCAATTTGTCGATGATAAACCTAACTGCATATCTCAGCTTCAAAAAAATAAATGTATAGTCCTGGAATTGTGAATCCAATTTGAATCTGACATTGAGCAAGAATATACTGCTGATTCCACCATTAAATGTCCATCCAATTAGTCCCCAATACTCCTCCTGTGGGTAGGAATGAACTATACCCAGATCCAACAAGATGGCGACCATTGTTCCTATTGGTAGTGACTGTTAATACATATACATGTCACAGGGATGAGGCGAAATGTGATTCCCCGATGTTAAGGACTCAAAATATGTTGTGCATTTGAAGCTGTTTTAATCATACATACAGTATATAGTAGTTGCAAGAACTGCACAATAGTATTAAGCACACGCCCCAAAATGAGCAGAAACCAGTCCAAAAAATGGCGTTCAATGCTCCGAGAGTGCAAACCAAAAATAAGCAGCTCAAAAAAAACCAAAAAAATAATATTAAAATGGATTCCAGTAATGTTAATGAACCCACATTGTTTTATACACCCAAAATTGCATAAGCACTTCATCCAACATACTACTCACAATACAATAGTGAAAAAATGGTATTCAAACGTCTGGTGTAACCAGAAAAAAAGCTCTTTATGTGCACCAGAAACTGTAATTAAATGTCGTCTTTTTGAATTATAGCCGTAAGCATACTGGGTTCGTTCACTGTGCAAAAGGCTTCCCTCAGCCCTTCTGTTGACATAACCTGATGTCCGATTACCGCAGAACAGTTCAAACATGCAGGGAAAGCATGTAACCTTGCTTGTAGTCACTCAGATAGCAAAATAGACAAAATGGAATACAGAGATCCACCAAACTGAGAGGAATAAGCCAAAATAATGAGCCTCACTAGTGATACATTTCAAACAAATCCACATAAGGTTTACGCTGCACCTGATGCACAGCACACCACAGGCCAACAGCAAGGGAAGGAAGGAAAATAATCTGTAGATAAAGCAGCCACTGCAAGTACAGCAACTGCACGGCTCCAAAAAGACCTTATAGCAGTACAAAACAAAGGGAGCCAGCAGGCTGTAGCATAAGATATTTATTGCAAAAACTAGCTCAAAAGCATAGTTTAAAAATAAAAAAGAGACAAAACAGACCGGTTTTGGCTGTAAAAATTACAATGTGCAGTTAAGACATGTAAACCTGTTCTCCTTTTTATAGAGAACCACTAGGTGAGGCTCCAAATTAGTAAATTAATTAACAATTCCAATTATAGGTACTCGTTAAGCCCTGGTGAAAACAAACTTCCCAGTGTGATAATTCATTTCTTTTCTTTACTATTTAAAATCTGATGGCAGCCTGCTTTGTTTGTCCTCTGTCCAATAATTTTATCACAGTAAAGTTAAAGGATGCATTCTTATGTACCTCAATTAATTTTGTATTGTTTTCTTCTATAATTAACTTAATCACTTCCAACCCACAGTTATTAAAAACTTTGATCAGACACTCATGAAAATTGGAACCTATCTGTACATTGTTCGGGTATTTGAATACTCGTAAACCCTTAGGGACAATTTCCCTCTCTAAACATTCCTGCAGATAAGCATTTTCAATATTTAAGGTTCTATATCTCATTAACATTTTGTCCAGCCTCAAGATTTTCATAGCGTAAGACTCATTGTTATCAAAGCCAACACTATTGCTATAGTTCACTTTGAATTGAAAGTCTCGTTTGAGCCATTCAGTTGTAGGTTTCTCTTTAATGATAGGTTGCGTGTAAACAGTACCTTTTGAACCAGTCAACGGGTATGCATTTTTCTTCGGTATAGCACCCTTGTCCTTCCCATTGCAGTTTCTTGCTTCTCCTTCATTAGACATGTCAAGTAGGATTCCGGGGGTGTTGTTGGGATTGAAATTTGTCCCAATGTTGAGAACGCCGGCTCCATCGTGTCGCCTATAAGCTCTCTCTTCCTTCCCTATGTCCTTCTAGCTCTTCAGCTCCTCGACTCCGTCCATGGAACTCTTGCTTCCGCAACGATTGGAACACAAGGGTGTTAACAGATCGATTAACTCTGTTAACTGTCCCATAAGCCTTCTGGCTTGACCCGTTTCTTCTTGCGATGTAAAACTCATCCTTCCGGTTCACAGCACCAGCGGACCCTCCTCACAAAACCACGAACCAAGCAACGGATATGAGCACTTGTCGACAACCAATAAGTCCAAAAAAAAGTGCCTGGGCTCGCTGGTGGTGATCCAAAAGAATTTATTAACAACAGATTCCACTCTAGTATTATGCTCAAATCAAGGAAAACTACAAAATAAATTTAAAATGAACGCTCTTCTATGCACACAAGATACTGCATGGATTGGTGTGTTTGAATTAATTGTCAAGAATTTGGACCAGTGGAATGAATTTTAACTAAATGGTTTAGTATTTAAACATGTGGTCAGTGATATTAGATTGTCTGATGAAGTCTTATAGATGAAAACGCAGTATCTTGTGTGCATAGAAGAGCGTTCATTTTAAATTTATTTTGTAGTTTTCCTTGGTTTGAGCATAATACTAGAGTGGAATCTGTTGTTAATAAATTCTTTTGGATCACCACCAGCGAGCCCAGGCACTTTTTTTTGGACTTATTGTATGTAATCACCCTTACATCTCCATCCATGTTTATAGTGACTTAAAAATGACCCCAAATTCTGACCTCTCCTGAAAGAGAAATGGCATCTGTCATCCAAAAAATCACACAGTTTAGCATCTGCTAAGAGGATGTTCAATGTCTATGAACACTATTAAGTAGGACATCAGTGTTCCTTCCATGGGTAGTGACTAGTCGGACGGTGGAATCCTTGTCCATAGCCTTGTCCCTATATCTCAAAAGAACCTGCCTGTTATGATTAGCCACCCAATGTCTGGACTGATAAATATTGCAAAGTCAGTAAATTAGATATTTTATAAGAAACATTTAGCTGAGTCAGTACCTTGTTGACTTTATTTTTTTGCTTTGGAAGTGAAGGAAAGATTAATGTCCAACATTATCCTAAATATTTCTGGAACCCAATAGGGAAATCCATGCTAAGAAATCTAAAAATTATGATAGCAAGAGTTAACAGTACATTTGGTGATCACTTCAAATTCACCTACCCAAAATACATCCCTATGAACCTCAATGTTGCATTATAAAATAAACTAACATTTAAATGGCTTTTATGTTATTGCCACCACTCATCTGCACAATATTTGAATGGGGATATCCATTCTAGTCTTGGTCTGACATCTCAGCATCATGCATGTTCCTCCACTTATGCCTATAACCCTGTTGTATTACCTCCATTCAGCAAGGGGCTTAGCCTACTGATGCATACCATGAATCTCAAAAGCATATATACTATAAGCTACAAGTCCAACATGCTCCTCTAGCACTTCACTATCCAGATGTAGCTATTGTCTTAAAAGCTTGGCTAAAACAAGAAACAAAGGATAAAGACGTCTTTCTTCAGGATGCAACATCCTTAGAGATGATAGAAAAATAAAAGAGCAGGAGTGTAGCAATCATATTCAAAAACAGTCTCCAGATGAACCCTTACTCTCATGAACTCTCACATTTCAGTAATGCTGAATTCTGCTTCCCCTTCCAAAATAAACAAGCTAAAGTACATATGAATTGCTGCTCTCTCTACCCTACCTGATGATAAAATTTAAACTCCAGAAAACATCCTGCAATGGCTATCACATAATATACACCTGGAAACACTAGTCATGGGTGACCTAAACATTGGCTGACAACTCATCACCTCAGAATTCCACTTTCTCGTTAAATCTGTGCAGCATCTCTAGGTTATAAAAAACCCAATAGGAGTCAACAAAAGTAGTAGCAGATGAAACATACATGACTGGATCATAACTTCCACCCCAAACAAACCTATAACTCAGGCTGTCTTCTTGATATCTTTAGTGACCACCATCCAACTTTTCCACTAAGACAACTGAAACATATTTATAAAAAATTAACTTACATACAAGTACATAACCTTGCCTCTTTCAACAGAAACCTTCCTTGACACTCTCCGTCAATGTAACTGGAATTCATCAAAATACGTACCCCTTGATGATGCAGTAACTTAGTTCAATACCACATTCCTTAACATACCAAATGAGCTAGATCCATGCAGGTTAAAAGAACCTTGCACCCTGGCTAACTAAATATATACAAAAAAAAACCTCTTGTGTGCAAGAGATAAAGCTTTGAATGTCTGGCTTAAGGACAAAACACAATATAACATAAACAATTTTACACACCTCAGAAACTTAACAAAACAAAGGACTAGACCTGACAAAAAATGTTTCTATATGAGACTTCAGCTTAACCATGAGCACATTCTTAAACTATTTTAGTCTAACATAGAAACATCTACTACATCCAAGTCATCCTGCTACCCTGCACCAAAACCAAGTAGCAACTTGGATAGTATTGCCACCCAGTTTAATACTCATTTCATATAAATGATTCTTTATGATTCTTTCTCTGTTCAATCATATCGGCTCTCCCACCCCAGTTCGTCACACTCATGACAGCCTACATGACTAATTCTTCTTTCAAGCTGTCCCCACCTCAAAAAAAAAAAAAAAAAAATGAGAAATACTTCTTAACCTGAAACCATCAGCAGTTGTTGCAGACAAACAACCAGCTGAGTACAACAAACTGGCAGACAATAAACACTCCCACTCTCCACATTAGTAAACTGCTCTGTTAGAGAAAACTACATACCTGCTCTCTGGAAAACATATTTCATCATATCCCTTCACAAAGGTAACAACTCCAGTGAATTCAATAATTATAGACCTATTGCTAATTTATCACCACTTTCATTAATTATTGAAAGAATACATCCATTCGCAAGTCATCAAATATCTCGCTTGACAAAAATCTCCTCTCTAAAATCCACCATGGTTTCTGTCCAAACCACAGTGCAACTACTGTTCTCAGATTCACAAGTACTATTAACCTCTGTAGAAACACTGCCAGTCTAGTATCCCCTCTTTTCCTTGATCTACTGAAGGAATTAAACACCATCTCCCATGGAAAACTACTTACATAACTCTTCTCCATGAGACTGTCCCATAAATCACTCTCCTGATTTTGTAGCTACCTCTCCGATAAGGAACAGGCAATAAAATGGCAGCATGAAGTGTCACCTTTCATACTAGTTACTGTTGGAGTTCTCCAATGTTCGATCTTAGATCCACTACTATTCATTAACAATTTTTATACTGCTCCAAAACATGCCACCATTGTGCAATATGCAGATGATGCTACACTCAGGAGCTTGTCACTCCATCAAAGGCAATTTCAGTAAAGGCAAAGAAAATGAAGTCAGTTTGCTGAAACCACCTTCAATGAAAATGGAGATTGCCTTTTTCTCTACTGTTGTACAACCACAGAGTTGGTATATATAATTCCGGGGGGGTGGAGGGTTGCCACCCTACAGAAAAATTGTTTCACTGTTTGCTGAAGGCAGTTTTGGCAAACTAGTTTCAGTTTATTTGTGTTCATCAAAACCACTTTTGATGGTATTAACATGAATCTGCTACCCTCATATGTTCTCCCCAACAATTGAAAAATTACAGAAAATCACTCAGGAATCTTTCTTATCTGTTGAAACATGACTAGGGAATGCAGATTTACTCCCAAATGCTAAGAAATCAAAACTAGTGGTTTTCACATCCAGATGATGTTTTAACCATGATTATACAAATAATACAACCATAGAAATAGGACAGTATACTAAACTTATTCAAGTAACTATAGAGAATTGTATAAAGTATGACCGAGGCATTCAGGTAGTCAAAACCAGTCATCAAAAACTTGGCATGCTGTACAGGACCAACGCATATTTCTCTGACACAACCAGGAAAACTATAGCAAAAAAATGCCACTTCCATAGCTTCTTTATGCATGGGCAGTGCTTAGAAGACCTTAATTCTGATCCAAAAAAAAAAAAAAAGAAAGAAAAATAAACTAATGCCTTACTATAATAAAATAGCAAAATGTGCTACCAGCCATACACACAGGTCTCATTACTGTATAGCTTTAAGGCAGTTAAATTAGCTTGACCTACCTCATTACTTAACACACTCCCAACTTCTCATAGCCTGCAATGTAATTTATAAACCAGATAACTGCCTTTCTCTTGGGAATACCCTTTTACACTACACATCAACCAAAGACCTTAGTTCTAACAACAAGCTTCTCAGCTCTACCAAATCGAAAACTATTGCAGGTGACTCACTGTACTCCAACTATGTTGCAAAACTCTTGAATTCAATCCCTCTACCTATGAAAGCAACTTCACAAATGAAACTGCTCCAAGAAGAGACTCAAACAACATCTGGTTATGCTCATGCTCTAATCCCATTAATCACACAAAAGTGCAAATCTTGATACCTGATTTTCCTCACTGTCAGCTACCAATTGAAACCAATACACCTGATATAAATAGTACTTCTTTAACACTGGTGCACCCCTGCTCTTTTTATCCATTTTCTCCATCCACTCTTTCCTCAGCTACATTTGCCTCCATTATCCCATCCTAATACTTTTTCCTTAACTCTCCCTTAGTTATGAACCAAGTTTCCTACAGTTTTCAGTCTCTTTCAGCCAAAATCATGGTCATGGAAGACACCTTGCATAAATAGCCCTTGGTATTCCACAACCACTCAACAACTATTACCCAATTCCATCTTCTTATCTTATTGTGTTCTGTCACTTGTGTGTAAAGATATCACAATTAAATATTTTATTTTTGATTTTAATCAATACATTTGCTGTTATAATGAAATATTTTCTCTGTTTTGTTAAATATGTAAAGATTTTCTGTGTGGAGCTTTTCTCCTCCAGCCTCTGCTGAAAAGGGACATTTTTTACCCATTCTGATTTTCATGGTAAACAAAGGCAAAATAAATAAAGATTTAAATATACAAAATGCAACCTTATCTTGCCTAAGATATGCTAGGATATTTGTCAAACGTAATGCTATTTTTAGGTCAAATGTTTCTGAGAGGAGAGACAGCTATATAAATTTTGCTGTGGATTGTAATTATTTGGGAAGAAGATAGATGGATTGTTTAACACTTGTACAACTGAGATGATCTGATGGAGTACAAAGAAAAACCTGCTAATGCTTTTGTTACTGATATGCATCAATTCCATCTTTATCAACCACAAAGTTCAGATGGGCTATCAGGCTGAACATTGTGAAGCACATTTTTCCTTGAGAATACTTAACCATGCAAGTCCTCTAACTTTGGTAATGATTTGTTCCACCTGGGTCATTTGGGTAACAATTTCTGGACCATAACATAACCACATTGCTTAAACCTTTGATGTTATGTAGTCCAGTCTCACCTACATTCTTACCTGTGGGTTCGGAGCCGAACCTCGGCTCTGACTTGGCCATACTCTAGCTCAAAGTCTTTCAATTGGCTGGGCTAAGAAGGTATCCCATGTTGCACTTCTCCCTTTCCCCAGATCTTGTTTGTCACTCATGTAGCTCAGATGTGGTCTCGCTCTTGGCTGTGGCTAAGTACCTATTTTGTCTTTATTGACAGTTTTTGCTTCAAAAACAAAAAGCTATTTTCATAGCTGTGCGTTGTGTGTGTACTTGGTAAAAAATTGTTGTTTTTGGTATTATTGTCTTTTGTCATGCCCCGCTAACTGTTTCCCCTATTGGCTAGGCCCGTTTCAGTTAGAGGACCTAGTCCACTCCTTCAGTGTCTCTTGTTACCTACTAAGGTACCTATCCTTCGGGCTAGGACCGTTTAAATTAGAGGACCTAGTCTTTCCTTGTGTTTTCCTTGTGTTTTCCTGTTGAGACCGATTAAGTTAGAGGTCTGGTGTATTTGTCTGTTGTGGTTTTTGCTTAGTTCCCACGCTTTATATATATCAGCAGTTTACTGTTATTAATGGTTGGTTTTTCTTTCATCATGTCTAAGGATGCAAAAGAGCATAAGCCTTCGGGCTTTAAGAAGTGTTCTAAATGTGGTTATAAGATGTCCATCATGGGTGGACACTCTGTCTGTGTTTATTGTCTGTGGGCTATTCACCTCCAGGAATCTTGCATTTAGCCTGTGTGTTCTTGAGGAGAGGAAGAACAAACTAATTTTGAAAGGACTTTTGAAACCCTCCTTTGAGGAGGATTTGGGAAGGGCTTCTAGCTTTAAGTCCTCTCCCTCTAAGGCTAAAACTTCTAAGGCAAAAAAGAATTCTCTGGCTCCATCTGTATCCTCGGAGCCTCCGGAGAAAGTAGTGAAATCTTCTGTGGCATCCTCATCTCCACTGTCCTCAGAGCCACAGGAAGTTAGTATATTGACCAAATCTGCTTTGGCTCTAAGTCCCTCAGAGCTGATTACGGAGGTGCTAGTTTGGAGCCGGTCTCCAATTTTTAGGCCAGTCTCTCCTCCTTGTAGTTCTCCTTTGGAGAAGAGATCTAGATCTCCCTCTTTATCTTTTAGGTCCTCCAGGACTCTTTCAGATGTAGATGTAGATAGAGTGGTGCAGAGACTTCTCCAGTCACCGTTTCTGGCAAAATTGTTTTGGCTCCAGACCAGTCCACCAGTCAGCTCACACCCCAACCACCCAACCACAGCCTCCCTCCCGGTCGAATCTCAGCTTTTCAGCCAGAGTGGCCAGGCTGGTTGGCGATCATCTCTGATGGCCAATCCTGGCTTATAGGCTCTGGCTTCAGCTCCGACCTCATCGGCTCTGTCCCCGGGGTCCAGGACTCTGGGTTCCTCAGTCGGACCCGAGGGGGAGGCCTCGGGTCGCTTTTCGGCTCCTAGCCTCCCTCTCAGTGCTTCAGCTCGGGGAAGCCTGAATCAGACATTGCCTTCTGCTCCGAGGTCTTCCATGGCTGGTTGATCTTTGGAGCCGGGGGGAACAGCTTTCAAGGCCATGCAGAACGCACTGGCCAGGTCTTCAGTGACATCATTCAACACTGATACTCTGTCCCCTCCAGCTCTGGTGCGGGTCTCTGATCACCATCTATCTTTTGACAGTGGAGACCCAAGGCCTCAGGATACCCCCATGAGTGGTCCCCTTATTTCTGAGGGGCCCTCAGTGTTTTTGCCTGAGGAGCACCCAGAAAAAGAACATGCAAGAGGAAGCACATTGACTCCCATGATGAGTCCCTCATGTCAGACACCGACCTTGAGGAATCGGAGGGGTCCCCCAAGTCATCCTCTGAAGAAGTCCCTTTCTCTGACATCCTGGAAATTTTGAAGCAGAGGGGTGACTGGCCCTCCAAAGCTCCCTCCGAGGAGGAGTTAGTGTTCCTGAAGGCCTTTGGGGCTCAGCCCTCCACCTCCTGGGAGTCTCTACCCTTCGATGAGCTTTTAGATCTGGTTTGTCGAAGGGTGTGGAAACCCCTGACTCTGTGGAACCAGTCTCGAGGAGACCCAACAAATTATTGTCTGCCCCCTCTGACAAATAGTTTCTATCCAAGGGAGTTCCTGTAGATGTCATGGTGGTGGCAGCAGCCACCAAGAAGGAACTGGCTGAGACTTCATCTACCGTCCATCCTCCTAACAAGGAGTCTAGGACCATGGACCGTTATGGGAAGCATATGTTTTCTTCAGTGGCCTTTACACTGCAATCACTGAATTACTTATCTCATTTTCCATGGCTCCAAAGAGATCTCCTGAAAGAGCTTGGAGATACTCTACAGGGTAACGTTTCTGATGCGGTGGCTCAGAAGGTCAATGCTCAGATGTCTACCCTCAACTCTAGTGCTAACTCCTCCATGAGGCTGATCCCTTATGCAGCCGAAGGAGCGGATAGGGCAGCGAGTTTGGGAGTTGCTCTTAGGAGACACTCCTGGATGCACCTCTGTAATTTTGCAGAGGCCTTCAAGTCTACATTCACCAATGCCCCGTTTGATGGTTCCTCCTTATTTGTAACCAAGGTGAAGGACACTTTCACTAGGTGTGAGCAAGAGGGAAAAACTCTGTCCTGTGGGAGTCCGTTTTTCCCTACCCTCTAGGCCTTATCCTAAGACCCAGAGGGGTGGGAAGATATGGTTCAAAAAATCGCAGACATTTTTTCATGACGCACAAGATGAGTCCCCCTCCAGAGGCAGGGGAGGGGGTGGTAATTCTGGCAGATGCCACCCTAGGGGCAGAGGTGGCCCGTGTAACCAGGGATACCATGATTCCTTTCAAGGTTCTCCTTACCAGCGCTCCTGATGGGAGGCCCAACTCTGCATTTCCAGAGCCAGTCGGGGGTTGCATTTCACTATACCCAAAGGCCTGGCAAAGTATAACTCAGGACCAATGGGTATTAAAAATAATTTCCGGAGGATATCGCATTCCCTTCTCATCAGCTCCCCCCCATCAGAAAAATCCCAGATGTTCCACCCAATCAAAGGGATTCCGCAGCTTCAGAGGTTTTAAAGCTGTTAGAAAAAGGAGCCATCCAGCCTGTCCCCTCAGACCAGATCGGATTAGGGACTTACTCCAGATTCTTTTTGGTGCCGAAAAGAACAGGGGACCTGAGACCCATTTTGGATCTCAGCAGATTGAACATTCATGTAAAGAAGTCCAAGTTCCGAATGGTCACGTTGCAATCTATTCTCCCATTGTTGAGAAAAGAAGTGTGGATGTGCTCCTTCGACCTCAAGGATGCTTACTACCATATAAAGATGGACAAGGCAACCAGAAGTCATTTACACTTCCGGCTGGGAGCCAGTCATTTTCAATTTTGCACCCTCAATTTTGGTCTCACCACAGCCCCCAGGGTGTTCACCAAATGCATGGCAGTGGTAACGGCTCACTTGAGACGTCAGGGATTCCAAGTGATCCTGTACCTGGATGACTGGCTCCTTTCTGCCACCACCAGGCATCTACTCCTACAAACCAGAGATACCACGATCAATCTGTGTCAATAATTAGGCATAACTCTAATTTGGGAAAAGTCTGCCTTGTTGCCCTCGCAGCGTGTCACCTTTATAGGTGCCGAGTTAGACACCGTGCTCATGAGGACGTTCTTACCAACAGAAAGGATTCAAAGTTTACAACAGCAGGTGTACGCGTTACTCTTTTTGAGAAGAGTGAAGGCAAGATTGATTCTCAAATTGTTGGGCACGATGGCTGCTACAATCATGCTGGTTCCTTTGGCGAGGCTACACATGAGGCTCCTTCAGTGGCTACTCTTCACCCAGTGGTCTCTGCAACATCTTCCTCTTTCTCATCTCGTAATAGTCACAGACAGGTGCAAGCAGGATCTACACTGGTGGCTTCACACCAGCAACCTCGATACAGGAAAACCCTTTGTTCCATCCCCTCCAGCTGCCACAGTGACCACGGATGCCTCCCAGATAGGGTGGGGGACATTATCTAGGCAGGACAGTCCAAGGCAAGTGGCAGGAACACGAGATGCATCTGCATATCAATGTCCTGGAGATGAGAGCAGTGCTACTAGCGTTGCAAGCACTTCAGAGCTTTCTTCCTCTTGGGACAATTGTGATCCACACAGACAATATGTCGGTGGTATGGTATCTAAACAAACAGGGAGGAACCAAGTCATATCCCCTTTGCAGAGAGGCCATGCGAGTGTGGCAGTGGGCAGTGGCTTCCCAATGTTTTCTTGTAGCAACGCACATTCCGGGAAAGTCTAATGTGACTGCCGACAGGTTGAGCAGAGCGATTCTGATGCCTCACCAGTGGTCCCTGAACAATCATGTTGCGGAGCAGATTTTCCACAGGTGAGGTCAGCCTTGCTGCGACCAATTTGCCAGCCCTCTCAATACCAAATGTAGCAGCTACTTCACCCTTATCCCCCATCAGGGGGAATCACCCAGGGATGCTCTAGTTCACAATTGGCCCTCCAGTCTACTGTATGCCTTCCCTCCTGTTCCTCTGCTGACAAAGGTTTTTCAGAAAGCACAATCTTTGGGAAGCAAAATGATTCTGATTGCTCCACACTGGCCTCGTCAAATTTGGTTCCCCTTCCTCCATCCTTACCTAGTGGATGCCCCCTGGATTCTGGACCCTCAACCAGATTTGCTGACTCATATGTCAGGGCAGCTCCATCCCTCTCTTCAAATCCTCCAGCTGACAGCCTGGCTCCTCCACTTCCATCATTAGTCAGTCTTCATAATTTTTTGCCGGAAGTGGTTCATATTCTGTCTTCTTCCCATAAGCCTTCCACCAGTAAAATCTATTCCAGCAAATGAAGGAGATTTTCCATCTGGGCACATGCAAGACAAATTGATCCTTATACAGCTCCAGTTTCGTCAGTCCTGGAGTTCCTCTACATGCTTTTCAGTCAAAGATCAGTGGCCGCAACTATTAAAATTCAGTAGGCAGCTATTTCCACTTTTCACGTCACTGATGAGCCTAGTCTCATGGCACACAGACTTTGTAAGGCATTCCAGAAGGGCACTATGCTGCTTCGTCCTCCAGTTTTTGAACCAGTTATGCCTTGGTACTTAACTTTTGTTCTGCAATATCTCAATTCACCCCCCTTCAAGCCTGCAGCTACTTGTGATTTAAAATGTTTGACTTGGAAGACAATCTTTTTAGTAGCCATCACTTCAGCCAGACATGTCTCGGAGCTTTAAGCCTTATCAGTTAGACCACCTTACTTGATTTTTCATAAGGACAGGGTTTCTCTCAGACCTAACCCTTCCTTCCTACTGAAAGTGGCTTCAGTCAGTAATCTAAACCAATCCATTTAACTACCTGTATTCTTTCCAGAGTTCTCAAACAAGGCAGAATTTAGATTTCATCAACTGGATGTGCACAGACAATTACGATTCTATTTACATAGAATGAAGGCTCTCAGAAAACTGGATCAGTTGTTTGTCTCATTTTCAGAAAACAGGATTGGGTCTCCTGTTTCCAAAGTCACTTCATCCAGATGGATTTCCAGTTGTATTTCATTCATTTATGCTTCAGGTGGCAAGGATTTACCATTTTGAGTGAAGGCTCATTCTACCCGATCTGTGCCTACTTCTACAGCTTTTCAGGCCAGGTTGTCTATGGATGATATTTGTGCTGCGGCTACATGGGCATCTCCTCACACCTTTGTTACTCACTACAAGTTGGATTTGGTGTCCAGAGGCAGTTCTTCCTTTGGTTCCACAGTGCTCAGGAGTATTTTCCACTGAGTCTCACAGAATTCAGGTGCTGGGGACGCTGTCCCACGGGTAAGAATGTAGGTGAGATTGGACTACATAACATCAAGAAGTTATGTACTCAACATAATGTTCGATGTATGTAGTCCATCTCGTCTCACATTCTTACTCACCCCCCTCCTTCCCCCATCCTGGAGGACCCAGGGGTTAGGTATGGCTTCAAATTCCTTTTTGGTTAGTATGTTCTTCCTTCTGTATATGTTGTTGTATATGGAGAAGTGAATGATTAGCTCGCAGCAAACAAGATCTGGGGAAAGGGAGCAGTGTAGCATGGGATACCTTCTTAGCCCAGCCAATTGAAAGACTTTGAGCTAGAGTATGGCCGAGTCAGAGCCGAGGTTCGGCTCTGAAGCCACGGGTAAGAATGTGAGGCGAGATGGACTACATACATCGAACGTTATGGTGAGTACATAATTTCTTGCTATATTAACAGGTGACTTAAACAGTGACAGAATATGTTGGAAAATATTAAATTCAACAGATTGTAATGATATGTTTCTTCTTGAGCATGGCTGAAATCATGACACCAGCAAGTAGAAGATAAACTGTCTCGGTACAACAACCTTCTAGATGAAATTTGTGTGAACACTTATTTTTCAGAAGACAATATTACTGTTTCCTCTGAAATGGGTAATTCAGATCATTACCATTTGCAATGGAAAATGTCAATGAACTGGGGTAAATTTTTTAAATTGGCTATACAAGAGAAGTTTTTCTATAGAGCAAACTATGACATGATTAACTTAGATTTACTCCTGAAGAAGTGTAAGATGTAATCACCAAACCTTGACGCACGAGACCTGGGAGATAGTCTGCACAAACTTGAAGATATTGTTCAGAGTATATCTCGGTGCTATATCTCCTCAGGAATAAACAGATCTAACCCTAGCTGGTAGACTGCCTCCACTGATGACTCATCACTTTTGGAAAGCTTACAAAAGATTTCATTATTGGTTAACAAACAAAGTTATGGAGTAGTCTAAATGTAACTCAAGAAAATAATAAATATTGAATAATGTAGCCCTGGCATTGAGGCACAGAGAGATAAAGCCCTGACTGTGCCCCAGATGACTCATGGGCACTAGATGGACCAGACAGAGGAGAATGGGAGAGAGTAGCTAGCACTGGCTCAAACACCCTGGGGGAAGAAGGCATGCTGGTTCATTGCAATAGAGCCATGAACATCCTGGCAAGCTCCACACTGTAAGCAGTGTGCTACTTGGTCAATAGGTTGTGAATGTAAAGAAGCAAGCATGTACCTCCCAAAGATAGCCAGTGATGTTGAAAAGGCTGCTATGAGATGGCAGATTATGGCATGCTACCCTGCAGCAGTATACTGCACTACAGCACCCCTGATCTCCTCACTAGCCCTGGACATGGGTTTGATAAGGCCAAAAATGGACCTTATGGAGGGTCTGATAAACCTAGAGAATGAGAAGAGGTGGTAGTAGCAGCTGAAGGTCAGCTGTAGGGAGCCAAAAAATGCAAAACAGAAATATGAATCCAAATTAGCTGTACATAAAAATGTATTTATTTATTTACATTTGTTTACTAGGAAATTCCGATTGGACGCAGGTCCTTTTTCAGCAGATGCCCAGGGAGAAAAGCTCCACATCATGTACATGATAGAGATACAAAGTTGCAGCAACAGTAAACAACATTATAGGTTGTTGGCTTTAATACAATAACAAGATATTGATTATCAACAGTATATACAGAAAATCTTGCAAGTTAAGATAGTTTTTTGTCATTTATAATATTAGTAAAAATGTTGTCAGACAAGATGTTAAAGTATGTAAAGACAACTAGCTATTTCTGACTCTGGTTAGTAGTGGCGGTAGTATAGTTGGGTTAAGAGTCTAGGTGGGGGGGTAAGGGTGGGGGGGGTTAGTCTGGATTAGAGCAAGGACAAAGCCAGTGCAAATTTAAGTGGAATTTGATGGCAGTCTTGAAAAGGCTGCTAGAAGGTAGAATAGTTATAGAGGGTGGAAGATTATTCCAAAGTTTAGATATGGTACATGAAAATATGGCTTCTCCTGCTGAGTTTTTGGGTTTGATAACAGTGTGTTGATTTTTGTTTCTTGATCTTAGGGGCCTAGTGGGGTGATAGGGTTGGAGAAGGGTTTGAAGGGAAGGGATGTTAAGGGGGTGATTAATAAGTTTATGAGTGAGGGTGAGTTGATTAAAGTGAGGGAGTTGTGGGAGTTCTAGCCAGTTTAGTTCTTTAAGGGAGATACAATGATGGCTGTGGTAGGAGGTTCCAGTGGCAAATTTAGCAATTTTGTTGTAACAAGCATCCAGCTTGTGTAGGTCTGTCTGTCTAAGGTTGGTAAGTAATGGGGATGCATATAGTAGGGTGGAAATTAGCTGGGAATTGGCTATGGAGATTCTAGCTGCCTTGGTTAGTAATTGGCGGCTTCGATATAATGCACCAAGTTTCTTGTGAACTTTTTTTTTTTGTGAGAGATATGTGGGTGTCAAATCTAAGTTTGTTGTCTATTTCCACACCAAGTAATTTTGTGTGTTCTGATGGAGAGATGATGGTATTGTTTTTGGCAAGAATGTTGAAGTGGGGTGTGTTTTGGGTGGCTTTGGAAGGTTAGAACAGGAGAAGTTTTGTCTTACTTGGGTTGAGTAGGAGCATTGGATAGCCAGCTTTCTACAGAAGAGAATGATTCTTGTGTGATTTGTTGTAGTTCTAATAGAGTGGTGGCAAAGCAGATTAGAGTAGAGTCATCTGCATACTGTATAAGAGATGCTGGTGTGGTGGCAGTATGTAGGTTGTTAG
The DNA here is from genome assembly GCF_019279795.1 of Protopterus annectens. Taxonomy (NCBI): domain Eukaryota; kingdom Metazoa; phylum Chordata; order Ceratodontiformes; family Protopteridae; genus Protopterus; species Protopterus annectens. The sequence continues at coordinate 305,493,036 of NC_056726.1, forward strand.
TGAAAAGTGGGAATAGCAGAGGTCCAAGGATAGACCCTTGGGGAACTCCTAGAGTAACTGGGAGGTGAGGTGATATGTTATTGTCCCAGATTACTGACTGCTGGCATCCGTGTAGACAGCTGTGGAACCAGTTGCAGGCTGGTTGTGAGAAGGAGAGATTGAGGAGAGTAGAGAGTAGTAACTCATGAGATACTATGTCAAAGACCTTTGAGAGATCTAGAAATATGGCAGTTGAGAAGAGGCCATTGTTTTTGTGATGAAGTATAGTGTTGGTGAAGGAGAGCAGAGCAGAGGTAGTGCTGTGATATGGCCTGAAACCATGTTAGATTTTGGAGAGGAGATTATTAGCTAGGAGGTAGTTGGAGACCTGGGTGTTGATACACTTTTCAAGTATCTTGGAGAGAGGGGAGAGGATAGCAATGGGGCGCTAATTGGAGAGGTCGGTGGAGGGGGTGCCTTTGTGGAGGGGAATGATGTGGGATATTTTCCATATCGAGGGAACATAGCCTTCTGTTATGGAAAGGTTGATTAGAATTGTGTATCAGATGTAATTTTCAAGTATCCAGAGGAGAGGTTGTCAGCTGCGAGTATGTTGGGTTTATGTTTTGACAATAGTCTTTTTATGTTGGCGGTAGGTACTGAGGTGAAAAAGAAAAGAGGAGTGTGGATTTAGGGTTAAAAGTTGGGGGGCTGTTGTAGGGAAGTGTTGTTTGTTTAGAGATGTTATAGTTTCAGTGATGTGTTTGTTTAAGGATTCAGCAATACTGCTGGAGGAGGGGGGAATGGACAGCTGGGGGGTATCAAACTTCCCTGGGTGGCGGATATTGTTAATAGTGGACCAGAATTGCTTAAGGTTGTGGTTGGTAGAGTTTAGGGTGGATTTATAGTAGAGGGATTTGTCTAATTTTATACGCTTTTTGGCTTTATTGCACAGTTTAAGGAATGATTGCCTATCTGAATTATTTTTTGTTAGTCACCAGTGCTCCCAGGCCTTATCTCTGGATTTCATTAGGGTTCTGGTGGTCTTTTGTAACCATGGGGCATGCCTGTATCTGACTTTGGCATTTCGTACAGGAGCATGGGTGTTTAGGATGGAGAGGAAGGTACTGTTGAAGAAGTGGACAGTCTCATCTAGGGTGAGGTATTTTAGTGGTGATCTAGTTAATTTTTTGCAGGGAGGAGATGAAGGAGTTGGGGTTGAAGTTGGACTTAGGAAAGTGGGGGAGTGGTCACTATGACTGTCAGGTAAGCAGCCTGCTAGGTAAGAGTGAAGGGCATTGTTGACTAGGATCCAGTCAAGTAAGGTATGATTGTTAGGGTTTTTGTTGATTCGGGTAGGGGATTGAATGAGTTAAATTAACCCATGGAGATTAAGGTGAATGGTTGGGAGACTGTTATTACAGGATAGCCAGTTGATGTTAAAGTCATCGAAAATGATGGTTTCCTGGGGTAGAGATAGAGTAGCCCAGCTCAGGAGATTTTCTAGGGGTGTGATATTTTGCCCTAGTGGGAAATAGCATCTTATGATATTGATTGTTTTGTTTGGGTTTAGTTTAAGATTGACATAAAGGATTTCTTCATTGTTATGGTGAGGGGCAGATGAGTGCAGGAGTTGAATATTGAGGTGGTGTTTAAATATCAGTGCTACACCACCTCCTTTTTTGGACAATCTGTCTATGCGAAGGATGTTGTATTCACATGGAAGTATTTCCTCACTTTTGATGTTATGTTTGAGCCAGGTTTCAGTTAGAAAGAAAATATCTGGGGAATATATGCTTATGCTGGCGTGTAGTTCTTGGATTTTATTGCATATGCTTCTGATGTTTAGGGACATTATAAGTAGGTCTGTTGATTTCTTGTTGGCTAGGAGTTGAGTTATGGGGGGGTTGCTTGGACTAGGGTTTGTGGTTGGGTTGGATTTGGGAGGACCAGGGTTTGGATGGATGTCTCCAGAGAGGGCTAGTTTATAGAGGGTATTTAGGATATGTTTTATATACATAGTAAAATGCTTATGGTATCTTAGGGATATTTTATTTTTGAGTGTGTAAGGTGTTTGGTAATGGAGTGTGTATATTGGGAGGATGGTTTTAGTGGCAGGGGCTGTGTAGTTATAGTGTAAATGTTTGAGGGAATGTGTTGAGAGAGTACAGTGGAAATTGTTGGGGTATGTGACTGTGGAGCCTTGGTAGGATGTAATGTGAGCTAGAACTACGCAGGTTAGGATTGTTATTATATTAGGTAGTAGCATGATTATGTTTGGATGTAGGGGGAGGGAGTGAGTAGTGGTTTAGCCTAATTGCTGGCAATTAGGGGTGGGGTTAAGGCTAAGAATAAATGTAGAGGTACTGGGAGTGGGTGGGAATAGGGGGCAGGGAGGGGAGCAAAGTGAGAGTAGCAAAAGGAGTGGGCTAGAACCCCACCCCAGGCTAAAGATTGCAGGGTGTCTAAATAGCCATATTGTTAGGAGTTATTAGAATCTAGTAGGGAAAAACAATCTATAGACCTGATTTCATCTGTGTCCTTTCTGGGTAGACACCCAGTTTGAAGCAGACAAAAACAAGTGGGCAATTCCAGTGTATCTACAGGGTTACCTTTTTTCAACTAGAGCTTATCTTGGTTTACTGATAACTAAAAAGAAAAAGTTAAGTGAGGAATGTAGTTACAACAGATGGGGGTGGGGGTGCAGCTGCCGTCCATAGCCGTGTGGGTAGAGCCAGTTATTTCTGCTTTAGACCAGGTACTTCCTACAGTAGCAGGCTAAGAGGGAAATGTAGCTAGACACCTACACTAACCTATCTTCTGTCCAAAGCCCTTGAGTCCTTGTGGCTGGTTTCTCCACTGCAGATGCCACCAATGGCCAAGGATTCAGCAAGTAGGGGACTGAGAGAGAACTCATTTGCAGGGACAGTGGTCAGGTAACCTATCTTCTGTCCAGAGCCCTTGAGTCCTTGTGGCTGGTTTCTCCACTGCAGATGCTGCCAATGGCCAAGGATTCAGTAAGTGGGGGACTGCGAGAAAAATGCAAACAAAATGGCATTTTAGAATCATTTCAGAAGTAAAAATTGTGAACACTTTAAGTAACTTATTATTGATGTGGAAAGGGTTACTAATTTTAGTAGTACAGTAGAGTTGTGCACTGAATGACACATTTTTATAGGTAGCAGATGACTGTTACTTGACAAAGCAGCGGACATTACTGGGCAAGCAACCATATTTCCTACAATAATTGTAGAATATGTAAATAAGACTTCAGCTGTAATTTGACAAGACACAGCAGAAAGAGTAGACAGTCGTGATGACTGTTTTTTAAGTAAAATATGCTTGTCCCTTTTTCCAGTTTGATAAGTTTATTTCATTTCTGCTTTTCAGAACTTTTTATTCAGATGATTAGAGAGAAACTTTTGTGACTCCAGTACTAAAGGGAGGAAAACGTTCAAATGTTAGCAGCTATTTTCTTATAAACTAAATAAACTATAGACCAAAAAATTTTAATATTTAATTTAGTTATTTGTTTAAATGAGTTCTTTTATCAGTACTGGCTATCTATACCTGACAATTTGTTATCAATCAAAATGGATTTTTTTGTGGGAGATAGTCTCTGATTAATTTAATGAGTTTATACAACACTGGTACTGAGCCTCCAGATAACAGTTTAGCTGTTGATCTTATTTACATATACCTCTCTCTAAAGCATTTGACTCAATTCTACATTAACCAATTTTATGAATCTTGATGGAGTCTGGTTTGAATGCCTCTGTATTAAAGTGGATAAAAAGTTTCTGCTGTTGAGAAGCTGCCAACTTAGGACTGAAAGGTAAATTTCTTTCCCAAAACAAGTCATGATGGGTGTCCCACAGGACCTGGTTCTAGGTCCATTTATTTTCAGCATTTATATGTTTTCCTTTCCATCTAATCATTCTATTTGGACTACCAACTTTGTAAGTGATTCAAAGGTAAGATATGCAGTAAAATTAATTGATAAGTTTAAATGTCATTAATATTTGAATATGCTGTATGCATGAACAGCTCTAAACAGTATATAATTTAACACAAAGAAAAATGTTGTTGTTCTGCACTTTAGGTCAGCTAGTAAACAATATCCTAGTTCATTTAAATAATCACAGAGTGTCATCAGGCAAAGCTAGTAAACATTTAGGTGCAATATTTGATAGGCATATGCCCTTCAAAATCAATGTAACTAGGTTTATAGGTATGCAGTAGACTAGCTGTCCTTGTGGGCCATTTTAAGCCTAGCCAATTTCCCTTTTTTGTGCACAAAATAACCTATCTTATTTGGTTACAGGTTGGCCTTACCCATCCCATGGTCAATAATTATATATTACCCCTAATAAAAATAACTGTGATCATAAAATAGATACTGTGGGAGGACCAATGCATGGGATAAAGCATTTAGAAGCTGCATCTGTCCATTAGTACTACAAGAGGCAGTGTGGGAGTAGATTTTCTCTTTCTTATCCATTAATCAAAGTTGTGCTTGAAAATGGAGAGAAATGACCTTTATTTTATGTGGATGGAGACTATGTTCCACAGCAATGGTATCCTGTGTGAAATATGCCTGTTGCTCCAAACTATTGTGTTGATATTGCAGAAGAGGTTTAAATCCCTAGACTGAGTATTTCTTTTCTTTTTTTTTTTTTTTAATTACATTTTTTTTTTATTGGATTTTGCTGACGTGCAGAAAATCCATCAATAATGGGATAGAGGACCACCTTGTATGCCAGACATAGATCACCTCCTAGCAATCTGTAGGATACTGAGTATAGTGGCAGGGCTTTCTGTCAGTCCATGTAGGACATGTTTAGCCCCTGCATACTATTAGTAAGGTATCTCTGTGGGCATTTCTGTTGTTGCATGTTTGTGAACAGGTACATGCCAAAGGCAGCATTATATTCAATGACTGGCCTAATGAGGGCTGAGTAAAAGGGAGAAATGACATCCCAAGATCTAGACACTCTCCCTTTGTTTATAAGATGTGCAATATAGAAGGACTTTCTTAAACAAGAGACACATGTTGGCCAAAAGTTAGGTAACTGTCCATATATGATCCCAAATCCTGAACAAGTGGGTCAACTCTTAACAATGCATTGTCAATCTGTTAGTTCCCCAGGGTAGATGACTTCTCAAAACGTACAATAATGCTTTTTTTGGCATTTATTTGTCCAGTATTCTTTTTTACTTTGTTTCTTTCACACTGTGTGCTTACATCTATAACCAAGCTAAATTTCAATACACTCTCTCTGAAACACTATCCTTTCTACTAACAAAAAAAAACAAAACAGTAGAAGCTTGACTACTTCTCACATATCCTGAATTCTTAACTCAATCACACAGGTATATTTTAGCAGGAAGCACAGACTGTAACAGTGTGATGTTGCTTAGGGCCACTGCATTATACAGTAACTTTTTACAATGTTGAGACCTGATAGAGTGAGTCCTGAAATATGTAGACTGAATGGCCAAAAGAATGGGCCTTTATATATATATATATATATATATATATATATGTATATATATATATATATATATATATATATATATATATATATATAAGTTCGGGTGGCAGGGGGGGGGCAATCTCGAAGAAATTTTAAGAGGAGCAATTTTCAAGATTCGCTCTTCTCCTGTGTTTTTGGTCTTTTTTTTTTTTGGCATGTTGGCACTCTGCAGTTTAAATGCCAGCGTTTCAGTAGGGAGCCCTATTGCTCACTTAAGGCTTATAGTGGCTTCTTGTTCTACTTGTTATTGTCTGTTGTCTTATAATAGTAGTTAGAGTGCAGTGTCCTACCACAGAACCCATGCTTACAACCTTAAACAATATTTATTATATTACTGGGTGGTTGGCCTTCTTCTCCTTCAGGTAATTGGTTACACTCTTACGGCTGCTGTCTCAGACAAATTTAGTTTGTTCCACTCCTCTCTGCAAACTTTCCTGTACCCAGTTTGCTTGTTGTGAAACTGTAACAGTCTGAGGAAAACAGGCCTGTAGATTCATGGTGTTTTGCAGTACTTAACCCCATCTAAACATTTCTACTGTACCTGCAGTCTGGAGTAACATATCCCCTGTGCTTCCAAAGTGTGCTTCAGACTAATGTTCCACTGACATTATAACAGATAAAGATTCCTCCTTCTGACATTGGAGCTGTTTCCTGATATTCTCCCTTCCTACCCCCAATTCTCCTACCAGGCACCCCTCATGGCATTACATTTATAGGACTTGTTGTGCACCCAGAACTCCACCTACTTCCCACCCCTTTTAAAGGTATACATAAATATAAGCAAACCCTGGGCACAGGAATACACTCACAATTCCTAAACCATCAGTCAGCATGTAAGCACTTTAACTTTCTTTCCTCTCTTATATTCACTAACTAACCACAGTGACCACAACTTACCCCATCCACCTCACTCAGCTATCTACTCCTCCTCCTATATTCATACTGCAGTGTTCTAGCTCCTCTTTCTCTATGTCTCTCTACAAAGTTACATATCATGCTTCTCTTAAATATTACTGCATCCTTACTCCTGTTTTCTCACCTTACAACTTACACATTTGTACCACTATGTGCTTCATTTCTAACCATTCAGATCACCCCACTTCACCACTAATTGCCTCCAGTTTAAAAAGATTTACCCAATCTTTACTTCAAGTTCAAATTACTAAACCTTCACACATACTACACCAAAACAAAACTAACTGCTACAGTCAAACCAACACAGGCTTACCAAGCATAACATTTTTCTCTCTCTCTTACCACTCTGTGGGATAGTCATCCAAACCCCAGCCCCTCTTCCCATCCTGACTCCCTAGTAGCCATCAAAACTCATCCTAAGCCAACCCCCATCCTAATCCGCCTACCCACCTCCTTCCAAAACTGGAACCACACCACCATCACCAAAACCATCAAAACCCAACCCACCTATTTCATGCTCACCCAAACAGCTTAACTTCAATTCCTTAAATACTTGTAGCATCTAAAATAAAATTTCAGAACTCTGTGGTTGGATGTCTCGCAATACACTGCATATTCTTTGTATACCTGAAACATGGCTAAAACCCCATATACTTGACTCTGAAATATCACACTCTGGTTGTTACATCATCAGGGATGATAGAGCTAAAAAAAAAAAAAGAGAGAGAGCTGGTTGAGTAGCTTTACTATACTCTGACAATCTTGAAATCTTACCTTACTAGAAACCTATTCCCAAATTCCATAGTGTTGAACTCATGTCCCATATTAGATTAAATAACCATAAACAATTATGTATTATAGCACTCTATATTCCCCCATGTGAACATGCTGCAAGCCTAGAAAACATCCTAAACTGGATCTCTCATACAATTTCTAATGAAAAGATAATCCTAAGTGATATTAATTTCGATTGGCAGATTGTTGCCACAAAATACCCATCCGCTAGCCTAAACCTATTAGGACTGACTCAACTCATTTCTTCCCCCACACATTATAACTATCCCAAAATCAGTTACTCAATTCTCAACTGCATATTGGTTTCTGGTTCCACTAAGCATGTCTCCAGTGACACCCTGTCCAATTTCCTCAGTCATCACCTCCCTGTATATGCAAACAGACTCAGTATCCATCATGTCAAACAACAACTTACTTAGAAGAACTTCCTGTAACCTCACTAATTTTAACCCTGATACATTCAAAATAATTCAAGGCTTCTTTAACTGGTTTGTCCTAAAAATGATTCCACACAATGAAGCTGTACATAAATTTAAATCTCTTTTCCTGAAAACCCTCAATATTCTGGCTCCAACTAGAACAAAAAGGATAAAGAATAACTATAATCCTTGGTTATCCACTCAAAGCAGGCACCTAATGTTTGAAAGAGATAGGGCTTGTAAAGAGTGGTTAAAACATAGGGCTCCCCAAAACCTACAGCACTTTAAAGAACATTGTAACCATTCAGATTATTGCAGGCAAGAAAATCTACTTCAGTAACCCCTTACTAAATCAGTCTTCCAACCCTAAAACATTCTGGTCTTCTATTTGTAATCTACTCCACTCTGGAACATCCACCACTCCTAATCCTGCCCCAAATAACACTTCCTCCAAAATAGCTGCTCAGTTTAACACATATTTTATAGAAAGTATTAAATCTCTTACACAAGATTTTCCTCCCAACAATCCTGGCATGCCCTATCCTCAGACAGCAAACACCCTCTATTTACCCTAAACCCATTCCAACCTCCTACATCATTACTTCTTAAACTGAAACTCTGTTCTCCTTCAGTAGATAATCTCTCAGCAGAATACCTCAAGCTGGCTGCCAGTTCCATAGCCTATCCTGTGTCTCTTCTAATTAACAAATCTATCAAGGAATTATACATTCCTTTTCTGTGGATAAAAATTCTTCATCATCCCCTTTATAAAGGAGGAACCTCATCTGATATAACCAATTTCAGACCTATCATCATGTTATGTCCTTTGTCCTAAATTCTGGAGATGTGCATTCATAAGCAACTTCTTCAACATATTCTTCAGGTAAAGCTTCTGGCCCCCCATACAGCTTGGTTTTAGACCCGCCCATAGCACTACCACAGCCTTATTAACTTTCACAGATACTGTTAATAAAGCCAGAAATAAAGACAAACCTGTTTCCTCTGACAACAATATTAAAGTACAACAATGGGATTCATTCAGAAATGCTCAACATTTCTGCACTTTTCCTCCTTGTTTTACAATCCTGCTAAAAACAATAATCATTACAGCATTTAAAAACTGTTAATCCAACTGTTCCTGGCAAACAGTATAGTGCATTACAGTACTGAAAAGGTTTCACTTTTAAAAAACAAATCTCATACCATGTCGTCTCTAAAACACAGACAGCAGGACGGCTACAAAATAGCCATAGTTTTCTGCAAGTTCCCTCTCACATACTGACATCAGCATGGCAGTATTTGCATTCTATGGAAAAAAGGCAAATACCCACCCATTCTGTGATGTCACAGCTCCATAGTCCTTCTGATGCCCATAAGATATTTATAAGCAACTGCATTAAGTTTTGAACCTCTTTTTCTTTGCTGGTGTTGCCTGCAGAGCATAATTTAACATTGGACCTTCTCAAAGTTAGTCTTTGTAAGCCAGCATCTATTACTAAATTGTACTACTGTTTGCTAAAAGGTGAGAATTTAAAGTATTTTTCTGCATCGTAAATTCTGCAATGGACTTGGAATCATTGACTATGTTGTACGAGTTCTAAACATTTTTGTTTCATGTGCAAGGTATGGTTTATAATCCATAATGTGAGCCCTTATACTTGTAGCTGTTTAACTGCTACCCAGTACTTCTTTTTTAATTGTATTTCCCTTTTAAATTAGTGCGCCTTAGTAAAACCACTTTATTTCATCTACACAAACTAGTCTAGTTCACATGAAGTGCATTTTCCCATGAAACCTCATGATTTTATACATTTGTAAGCCAATTTCTACTATTCTGCAGTTTTTTAACTTCAGTTGCTGTTTCATTGGGTAGTTTAGTGAAGTAAGTACAACTTAAATGCAAAGCAAAGCACATGGCACAATTTGTTTGAATGTTTTATGGGTTCACAGCTGTCCTTGCATAAATAGGAACCATGTGCAGTACTCCTATCTGAACAAATACAGTATAAAATCTAAAGCTGTTTCCTAACGTATGCCAGGAATCAAGTAAATCTATATGTATTTATTTTTGCCTTGATCATCAAAATGGCAGCTCTAAATTCTGAAATGGACTGGCATTATAGCTTCTGTTGTTTGCCTTCTAAATACTTTTATTATGTACAGACACCATTTTTAAATTGGTAATGGTAGCCTTTGTACCTTGCAGCTGTTTATATGCTACTTGCTGCTTCTATTTATTTTATTTCTCAATAAAATAGTGCACCTTCCTAACACTGCTTCATCTCTTCTACACAGACCAGTGAAAACTCGTAATTGTATGCATGTGAGTCAGTTTCTCAGTTCACTTACTGTTCATTGGGCATTATTGATGAGTATTACATGGCACAATTTGTTTAAATGTGTTATGGGTCAAAGCTATCCTTGCAAAAACAAAAAAGCATGTGCAACACTCCCATCTGGTATGAAAGCAATATGCAGTTTAAAGCTGTTTAGCATAGTGTGCCATGCTATCAAGTAAACCAATAAGCATTTTTATTTTTTTGAATTACACAACAAAACAGCAACTATCTAAAATGCTGTGGATTGCTTTTACATTTCCAACAACTATGCAGTATGCAACAATTTTCCAGCTTGCATGACAGCTCATACATAAAAATGGCAACTCTGACGAAATTACCTCTAGCTTTGTCTGGTGGAGTATTTTTTTAATAATTTGTGCTTGTGCGACTACTGAGGAACCCATTGGGGGGAATGTTTCATGTTTACTGAGGGACACATTAGTGGGAATGTTTCATGTTAGTGCTTATGCAACTATGGAGGGACTAACTGTGGAGGGATGTTTCATGTTGGTGGTTGTGTGACTACTGAAAGTTCAGTGGAGGATAATGTTTCATTTTGGTGCTTGTGTGTACTTGGTCAGAGTCCTGAAGTAGTTGCCTGGGGAAATGTGTCATTTATTGCTTGTGCTGCTGCTGAGGGCATGATGGGGAGAATGTTTCATTTTAGTGCTTGTGCGGCTACTGAGGGACTTACTGAGAAAATGTTTTATTTTAGTGTTTTGTGTACTTAGACTGCTGAATGAGTAGTTGTGGGATATATTTTCACTTGGTGATTGTGCATACATGGACATAATGTTGATGTGTTCACCTGAGAAAATATTTCACTTTAGTGGTTCTGTGTACTTTATGGACTAATGAAGGTGTTGCTTAGGGTAATGTTTCATTTTGGAGCACGTGTTTACTGGGACAGACTACTGAAGGGGTCGCTTAGGAAATGTTTCATTTTGCTGCTTATGTGTACTTGGACAGACCACTGTAGGGGTCACTTGGGGAAATGTTTCATTTTGCTGCTTGTGTGTGCAGACTATTGAAGGGGTTGTTTGGGTAAATTTTTCATTTAGGTGCCTGAGTGATTGTCAAGAGGCTCAGTGGGGGATAATGTTTTCAATTTGGTGCTTGTGTTTACTTGGACTGACTACTGAAGGGGTAGTTGTGACAAATGTTTTCATTTGGTGCTTGTATGTACTTGTACAGACCACTGAAGTGGTTGCTTTGGGGAAATATTTCATTTGGTGCTGGGGTTTATTTGGACAGACCACTGAAGTGGTTGTTTTGGGGAAAAGTTTTAGTTTGGTGCTTGTGTTTACTTAGACAGACCCCAGAAGGGGTTGCTTGAGGAAATATTTCATTTTGGTGCTTTTGTGTATTTGGAAAGACTCCTAAAGGGGTCACTGGGGGAAATGTTTCATTTTCATGCTTGTTTGTACTTGGTGCTGGTGCATACATGGAGATAACACTGAGGTGATCACCCAAGGAAATGTTTCATTGTGGTCCTTGTGTGTACCTGGACTAATTGCTGAAGCTGTAGTCATGCCAAATGTTTTCATTTGGTGCTTGTGTGTACTTGGACAGATCACTGAAGGGGTTGCTTAAGGAAATGTTTAATTTTTGTACTTGTGTTGCTACTAAGGGAAACATTGGGGGGTGTAATTTTAACGCTTGAGTAACTAGTGAGCGACATATTGGGGAAACATTTCATTTTAGCACTTGTGTGACTACTGAGGGACACACTGGGTGGAAATGTTTCATTTTAGTCTTTCTAGATACTTGGACAGTCTACTGAAAGGGTTGATGTGGCAAATGTTTTCCTTTTGTGCTTGTATATACATGGACATAACAATGAGGTGTTCATCTGGGGAAATGTTTAATTTTGCTGCTTGTCTGTACAGACTACTGAGGGGCTCCTTAGTGGATAATATTTCATTTGATGCTTGTGAGTAGTTGGATAGACTGCTGAATGGGTTGTTTGGTTGAAATGTTTCATTGTGGTGCTTGTGTGTAGTTGTGTCATATGTTTTCAACTGGTGAATGAGCTACTACTGAGAGGCACTTTGGGGGGGTTTCATTTTAGTACTTTTGTGCACTTGGACAGACCACTGAAGTGGTTGTTTTGGGGAAATGTTTCATTTTATTGCTGCATGTACTTGCTTAAACTACTAAAATGGGTCATGTTTGTGGGGCATGCATGTGTGCGTGTGTGTGTGTGTGTGTGTGTGTGTGTGTGTGTGTGTGTGTGTTGCGCAGGTGTGTGCTGAGCACATGGGTGTGTATGGTGTAAATGTGTGTGCATGGAGCTCACATGTGTGTGTGTAGGTGTACGTGTGTGTGTGTGTGTGTGTGTTTGTGGGGGGGTCATGCACATGGGGGCACACTCGCATGGAGGTACATGTGGGGGGTACATTTTGGGGCATGTGCATGCTGGGGGTGCGTGCCTGTATGTATGGTGCACTCACATAGGGGCACTTGCGGGAGGTGTACATGTGTGTATGTGGGGGCATGAGTGATTAGTACTTTTTTAATGCAGACATAGACATTACTGTTCAATATTTATTGATATTACTTTCAGATAATTTCAGGTTGTACCAGCTGGTGGCTTATAGAGCCTAGGTTTTGTTTGTCTATGATTATAAACTTGGGGGTTGGCAAGCACATGATCCTTCCTGTTTGTGTTACACATATACAGTTAGAATTTCCTGCTGAATAATCAGATGATTATGCTAGTTTCTAGGCATTTGAGGGTCTGTGGGTCTTTTCTTAGAACTGAAATACTGTATTCCAGCATCAAGTGATAGATGTAGGTATATTAAATTAGAATATATTCTTTTAAAGTGCCGAGGTATACATTTTGCTTAGTAGTTGCTTTCCTATAAAGATGTAATGCTGACAAAATTAAGTGTTGATTCATTGTCTGGCTCTTCATTGTTGTGCCTACATCGAGTACTTTATATGTTACTTCATTATTGTTATTAAATTGTGAGTGTTGATGTAAAATTCATGCAGTGCATGGTAGTATGTTGCTGTTGGTGCTGTGCTCACTGTGGTACTGCAGCTTTAGTGTACCACTACTAATTTCTTTCTTCCAGATAGTATTCCACATTCTGTCCAAATAGGGTTAATTGTCTTGAGCATGAATGTCATACCTTTACTTTATTTTTTGGTATCCCACAGAACATTGTAAGGCCGCAGTAATTTACATGACACATGTTTTAGCTGCAAAGCTCTGCTTCCATTCAGTTAACAGCATATGGTAGGTACATGAAACAGGCAGCTTTAAGTATTGTGGAAACTACATTAAAATGCAGTGGCGGAATTAGTTTGGTCTTAATTGTACAGCAGTTTCACAGGGCAAGTTATGTGATCATGGTATATATTATAATATTGAATACTAATCACATATCTCTTGTTCTGCACTGAGGAAATGTCATGCAATTAACTGCTTAGCAAATGTGTAGATGACTGAAAGTTTACCAGTGATAGATGAGGTGGTGAAGTACTCAGCATGTCATGAGTACCGTTTCTAGGTAATCATGTGGTTTCACTGTTTATCTCTCCTTTTCTTTAGGTGACTAATCATGCCTTAGTGCTTTGCATGTGGATGCTGAATTTGCTGAGGTAATCTGCCACCCAGCATGCCTTTCCATTACTTTCCATGTAATACTCAATTCTGTGCACAGTGGGTGAATAACTGTAGTACAGATGGTGGAAACATTAGTAAATTCATCAAAGAAGAGGTCAGTAGTGCAAAGCCATAATAGTTTCTGTTCTCAAACCATTTTGAAGAGAGCCAGTTTGAACTAAATTACATGGATGAGCTACTTCCAGAAGACATGAAGCCACAATGTCTAATTAGATGACTGACTAAAGAAGCTTTTCCCACACTTTTTCATTTTCTACAAAAAATCCACAGACAACACCGGGTAGTGATGGCTAAGTCACAAATGACAGAAGATGGTAAATGAATAGATTATTGGACACTTCATTGTATTGGCATTTGTTTACCAGGATAGTGAGACTAGGCTTTGTCACTCTTCATTACAGTCCTGTAGAGAAAAGCACCATTATGTGAACATGTTGATGAGTTACATATTTATATCATTTACAGTGAAATCACATTTCCTCTGACATGTTACATAAGCTGTTTGCAAATGAATATTTTTACACAGTAATACAAAAATGTATTGATAGCACAGTTTGAACAGTATAAGAATATCAAAATTTGCATTAAATATTGTTAATTAAAGAGTTAAGTATGAGACATAAGCACTTAAAAAGACATGCAGCCTCAGCGAAATAAACGTAGATAAGTGATGCAAGGTAGATTTAGCTGACAGAGGAAATTAAAAAAAAACAAAGATGTAAGGTCTTGCTAAGTGGCAGTATTCACATATCTGTACTAGTACCTGCTTTAATGAGACGTAGTACAACTGCACAGTGCTTCAAAGTTTTCAAGTTGCAGTCTAAGTGGTGAGTATTCCAGCTGTTAGCAAAGCAGTGAAAATGCATGGAATATACTACATTATTTTGATTGGTTATGGAGAGTAAGGAGTTGTCAGTGAGATGCTGAATGCAGGTCTGAATGATGAAATTAAGGGACAGGAATTTTTTCATCCTTGCACAGTTCTTAGAAGGTTGTAACTAACCAAGGAGAGCACTGAAGTTAAAAAGGAGAAACTGGCTTGCCAAAGAAAATGGTGGGATCTATGATGTTGGTTAAGCATTTTGACACTTTATTACAATTTGGCTGATAGTGAAGAAGTGATAGGGATACAGGAGTGGGATATGGTAGGGTCAAGAACAGAAAAGATACAGCTATGTTAGTGAAAAGGTTTGTCCCTATAGAGACAATATAGATTTTGGTGCTCTTATGTCTTGCTGAGGATAGTCAAAGTCAAGTTGATATATTAACACTACCGATTTATTTTGTGTGCAATACCATTTCTAATTTTGTCTTCTAAGATGCAATGTGAAAGTGTTATGAGTGAACAGTAATGTGTGTTGAAGGATTCAGGAGGAGTTGACTGCCTACACTGACAAGTCACAGGAGTAGATTTTCAAGGTGTAAAATGCAGACATTTGCCAATATACATAATAAGTAACCTGAATGCATAGCAAGAAATGCTAGTGCCATTACCTCATTCTACCTACTCCAGGGAGAACATTTGAGAAGGCCAACCCACTTAGTCTCTGCTCCTCCTTTCCCCTTTTCACTTTACAAAAAAAAAAAAATTCTAAGCTTGTTTCTTGCCTTACCTGTAAGTCATCTAGTCCACATACAGATTTGCTGTATCCAGGAGCGTTTGTAAGCTTCTCAGCCCGCAAGCCTTTCTGTGTTGGAGGGAAGCCTTCTAGCTTAATTTTGTTTCTTAGAACTAGCCAGTTTTCTAGTTTCAGCACTCAAATCTGTTTCTTTGAGCTCAGCACTTGTTCAGAACTCATTGTAAGCACTAAATAAGCTACAAATTACTACAGCACTCAACTTTCCTCACTTGTCTAGAGGAAAACAGTTTTTAGTACTTAATAAATAAACACCTATCCAGGCATGTCTAAGGGTCAGCTCCCAGTGTTTTCTCCTGTCTACCTGATGAATCTGGGCATCTTGGGGCAATGCAGCAATTGCCTCATGTACAGACTACCCTCTCCTCCTACCACCCAACACTACAACCTGTGAGAAATGCACTTATAGAGCCAAACTGGAAGCAAAGCTCTCTTCACCCAAGACTGGACTAGACAGTCAAGAGGTGAAGGTAAACACTTGCACCACACCACACTCATCACATAGTCCCTCAAAACCTACACCACCAAAACACACACATACAAACACAAAACACACACCTACATTCACGGAGGCTCTCAATAAAAATCTACCCAAGCAACAGGGACCTCCAAAGCAGAAATGCAAGCAACCTCCACCCCCCCCAACACAACCCAAATGACACATAGCCCACAAACTCATTGTGCCCCTCAACCACAGTCCATAAGGCATAACAACGTACCCAACACTCTAGTCACAGGTGACTTTATAGTCAAGCACACTGATGTTCTACTCACCAGGCTAAACAAGGAGAAAGTTACTGTCAGCTGCCTGTCAGATGCCAGGATCCGCCACATAATGCACGCACTCAGGTCACTCCACAACAAGTACAAATATGACTCTGTCATTGTCCATGTTGGTGTGAATGAACTGAGACATACCTCCCTGGACTACATGAAAAGAGACATGGAGGAGCTATCCGATCTTGTAGCCCAGGCATGTATGACTCTAGCCCTGAGTAGCATCCTGCCATCACCCAGAATGATACCACAGTACAAGGACAAAATGATTGACTTCAACAATTGGCTAAGCTTCTGGTGTCATTCTAAGGGGATCCAGTATCTGTCTGCCTGGGACGACATGATCAACAAACCACGATGCTTTGCTAGAGATGGCCTGCACCTGTCACCCTTGGGATTCTGGATACTGGCTAAGGGTCTTGCCACCCCTATAGTACCTCTTTTAGGTAAGGTTCAAATGACAAATTCACCACCGTAACAGGTGCAAGCAAGCAAATTCTGATGGTAATGCTACTTAATACTAGAAGTCTAAACCTCAAAATGCCCTCACTCGAGGCACTCCTTAAAATGGAGAACATCGACATCTGTGCAGTGACAGAGACCTGGTTCAAGGCTCCAGAGAGCACCTCTGCATTACCAGGCTATAATTCATACCACACCTTTCGGCCACCTAACCTGGACCGAAACACTAAAGGCGGAGGCATGTCCATATTCATTAAGGATATCCACACTTCCGGGCTATTTGCTAAGCATAATGCATCTGAGATTATCCAAGTGCATCTAACCCTGGGCAAGACCACAATCCAAATTGTAGTTTGCTACAGATCCCCCACCATGCCCTAAGATTCCCACTCCTCATTTCTTGATACACTGGAAAATATTAGGGTACAACCTAACACCCTAATAATGGGTGATTTCAACTACCCCACCATTAACTGGGAAAACTACTCATGTACCAACTCTTGTGCTCAACGTTTTTTGAAATTCATAAATTCCAACGCCTTGGATCAACTTATCCACACCCCCCACCAGGGGCAGCAATATCCTACACGGGGTCATTACCAACATGGGCAACCGATGTTCCACACCAGAGGTCAATTCCTCATTGGTGAGATCTGACCACAAGCTAATCACCCAAGACATCCACATCCCAACCCCACCCCCCATCAGGGAAACCACCGTAAAAAAATTCTCCAAAGCCATCTTCATGCTTAAGACAGAAGTGGCAAACTTCACAACACCCATGCTGATGGACAGTAAAGGTACGACTGCTGAATCCTATACAAATGCAGTTTATAAGCACTTACACGAGTGCATGGATCATGCAATCCTTAACAGAACCAAGATGCTATCCTCCAAAAAAAAGAAGCCAATTTGGTGGTCCCCTGACATAAACAAACTCTACAGCAGAGGAAATAAACTGTTGCAAAAAAGAGTAAAATCCCATGATTGGAGGAACTCCGTGGTCAGCCTCAGTAAGAAGCTGAGATCCCTCATAAAATCCTCCAAAGCTAGTTACAAAAACAAAATCACCACTGTTTGTAAAGACAACCACAAAGCATTCTATAGCTATGTCAAGAATCTCAATGGCAACACTCAGATCTGCTCTGAGTTACAGCACAATGGCACTAAATATACAGAACCAACTTATATTGCCAACATACTGGCAGACAGGTTCAGTGCTAACTTTACCCCTCTCTCACCCCCTAAAGGGCACATCTCTATACAGAAGAATGCAAAGTTCCTGTAATCACAGCTGCACAGGTAAAAAAACACAGTCTCCAAAGCCAAGAACACATCATCCATGGGACCTGACAACATCCCAGGCTGCGTTCTACATGAACTATAGAACAAAGTGGCACCCCACCTAAGTACCATGTTCAATCTTAGCTTCACCTCAGGCTTTGTGCCCACTGAATGGCGCACAGCAATGGTTATCCCACTCCACAAAGGGGGAGCCACCATGGACCCCGGAAACTACCGCCCCATTAGCCTGATGAGCCTGGTCTGCAAGACTATGGAACGTATCATCATGGAACTTATAAACAATGACATTGGTAATCTCCAAACTCTGGACCCCACCCAGTTCGGGGTTGTAAAAGGCAGATCATGTTTCCTAAACCTGATAGACTTCTTTGAAGTGGTCACCAAAGCCGTAGATGAGGGTAAGGTAGTTCACAAAGCCTATCTAGATCTCACCAAGGCTTTTGACACCATCCCCCACTCTGGAATTATAGACCAATGACAAGTGGAGTACCACAGGGTTCAGTCCTGGGTCCTCTCCTGTTTGGTATCTACTTCTCTGAAGTACAGGCTAACACAGAAGGTCTTTGGCTAACAAAGTTCACAGATGACTGCAAACTAGGAGCCATAATCAAAACTCCTAATGACGTGGACATCCTACAAAAGGGCCTCACTGAGACAGATGCCTGGTGTCAAAGCCATGGCCTCAAGCTCAATGCCAAAAAGTGCATTATCATCCCTTTTGGTAAAAACTCTGTACCCATGAACTACCAATTAGATGGTAGTCTACTTAACACCAAAAGTGTGATAATAGACCTTGGGACACAGGTGGACAGTACCACAGTAATCAGGAAATCCTTCTATGTGGCACACCTCAACACAAAAGGTTTCTCATCCAGGAAAAAAGAGGTCATTATTCCCCTCTACTCATCACTCATAAGACCCATTATAGAGTGCAATGCCCCTTTTGGTATGTACCTAACAAGACATCTACAACAACTGTAAAGGCTGCAGAAATACCTCACAAAGAAGATTACCAGCCTCAAGCAGATGCCCTATGCAGACCGTCTCAAAAAACTCCAGCTTTACTCTGTCGCATATCACCTACTCAGAGGTGATCTCTGCCTAACATACAAAGCTATGTCAAACCCAGAGCTGTTGGATATGCTCCACTTAAAGAAATCACAATCCCTCTGAGCTACATGCTCTAGGGACCTAAACCTTGTCACCACAAAAAACAGAACATGTTGGAGGGATAGATTCCTGTCCTAGAGACTTCCCATACTCTGGAACAAACTGCCTATCTATATCAAACAAAGCTCCTCATTATCACTCTTCAAGAAAAATCTTGATGATTGGATGGGAGATGGGA
The DNA here is from genome assembly GCF_019279795.1 of Protopterus annectens. Taxonomy (NCBI): domain Eukaryota; kingdom Metazoa; phylum Chordata; order Ceratodontiformes; family Protopteridae; genus Protopterus; species Protopterus annectens. Next base: position 305,512,186 of record NC_056726.1, read on the forward strand.
AATTCACCCTGGGGATCACTTCTGTGGCTCTGCTTGACAGGGGCACAGGAAAATATTTTTTTTGGGTGGCAAAAGCCAGGGTACCATTTGGCTCGGCTTATATAGGCCCTAGGGCCAATAGCCTAATGCCTACCTATGAACCTATGAACCTATATAGTCTAAAAATAATGGATAATGTATAATGGCATGACGTTGCCAGTCATTTTTTTTTTTTAATTTTATTTCAGGTTTTGATAAACAAGTAAACTATGGCAAATACAAAGCGAACTGGACGACCAGGAAAAGTAAAATTTTATTGAGTGCTTTTGTCAATTTTTAACTATGACTTCTTCAGTCATAGAAGTCATAGTTAAAAATTAATGAAAGCGCTCAATAAAATTTTACTTTTCCTAGTCATCCAGTTCGCTTTGTATTTTCTTAGTTTTGCTCCTTTTGGTTTACAATAAACTATAACAAATAATTAAACATAGGAATTTAAAAAACTAATAATAAAAAGAAAATCAATATATAAAAAACAATAATCACTATTTACAAGAGTGTCTACTTAACCCTAAACGTTATGAGAACTTTCAAAAAGTAACAATTATTCCTAAATGTTCAACATTTGTGCTTTTAGTTGTTATTTAAACTTTATCTACATGTTGTAAGAAGAAGTGATTATAATTTATTTTATTTTATTTTATTTTACATTTGTTAACCGGGGGTGTCTGACTGAGCCGAAAAGGCCCTTTTTCAGCAGAGGCCCGGGGAGAAAAGCTCCACAAAGAAAAAATACAGACACATTTAGTTATTTAGACATAATCAGTATACACACAGTATCTTGTTTTGATGGTAATCAATTCCAGATGGCATACTTTGGTTGCAATGCTCTTGAATTCCTTAAAGGATGGAGTAGTTTCACTTTTCCATTTCCTGATTATAACTTTTCTTGCAATTGTCAGAGTGGGCCATAAGAGTGGGAGTTTTAGTCTCTTGACACAATCAAGTATCGGGGTATTAAATAAAATTGACTTTGTTAGAACAAATGTATCAGTAAATAATGCCCATAAGAAAAGATTAATATTATACCAGTATGGTTTGTGTTCAACCCAGTCAAAAAACATGTTTCCAGTCTGTGTTGATCTCCATTTTATATCTCCAACAAATCATCTTTTCCTTAAACATTAATTCAATTTTATGAGGTATGAAAAAAGGATCTATGCATAAATTTCTAAGAAAATAATCTCCATTTATGGGAAGAGGTTGTCTGTTTTGATGATAATAGAATTGCTCTTTTTATTGTCCTCAGGTGAATTATTGTTTATAAGTTTAAAGTAATCCCAATAATTTCCAGTATAATTTGTGGTTCATTTTCTGATCATATTATATAGTTTGGATAGTAGACCTTTACTGAGGATGTTTTGCTGAATAAATAATGTTAGAAGTTCAATTAATTTAAGTATAGAATTTTTTTACCCTCAGCTGCATTAGTTTAATTTTATTATCTGCAAATTGCTTACAAGTTTGCACATCTAACCACATATCACTACTTAAATCATAGTTATTTATTAAATAATCAACAGAATGCAGCTTATCATTAATTAACAATTGAGACCAATATTTCAGATTATTTTCATTAAATGAAATCACTATCAATAACTTTGAAGAATAAATATTGTTTTGAGTATACACTATAGGAAAAAAGAAGAAATATCCAAACTTTATATGTTGGATTTCTGTAAATAAAGTTTCTAAAAATATTTAATAAAGTAGAAATGTAATAAGAATTAGTTATTTGGTGGTTATTAGCTGTAAATAATCTTTTAAAACTCTAAGAAAAGGGTTATTTAATATTAAACTTTGATTAGATTTAAAAAAATGACTAGATTTTAACCAAAGATTTCTTTGAAACTCCTTCCATTTAGTTGTGTAATAATTATTTGCCCAAAGAGAAATTGTTTTTTATAACTGAGGATAGAGAGTAAAGTTCTAGATCTGGAAAGATTAATGAATTGAACTCTTTTATATAAGATCTTGGAGGAGGTAAAGATAGTGGTTGTGTAACTTAAAATTTTTGGTAAAATGATCATTTTAATTATATAGTCTCTCATTCATAATAAAAAAGTTTATTCCATTTCTTTACTAAATTCTTTATAATAGTTAAACTATTATTATAGTTAAATTTTATTGTTATTAGTGTTACCCATTATTATTATCCCTAAGTTTTTATTTGATTCTCTTGAGTATATATTTAGTAAATCTGTTTAAATTATCAGTATTGAAATTTATAGGAAATATTTTTATTATCATTAAAAGAAAGACCAGATTTTCTTTGAAATAATCCCATTGCCTCAAAAACAGCAGAGAGAGAGAGGGAGAGAGAGAGAGAGTTATTATTTCCATTTATGTGTAAGAGAATGTCATCTGCAAACAATTGAATTTTAGATGTCAGATGTGTACTTATTCTTATACCTTTGATTTCTAAATTTAATCTTATAAAATTAGGCAAATGGTTCCATAATTAAAATAAAAAGTAAAAGTGATAGAGGACATTCTTGTTTAGTTCCTTTGAAAATTTGTTTAGACTGAGAGGTACATGTACCTATTTTAACAAAAGCATGGCAGCCTTTATAAAGTAGATAAGTAAGTTGTATAAAGTTACTAGAAAAATTACATTCTTCTAATACTAATAGAATATATTTCCAATTAACTGAAACAAAGGCACTATTTATATCCAGACTTAGTAAAGTCAAGTTGTCTTTTGAATTATTTGTGGAATCAATTATAGTTATTATTCCCTTAATAATATTATAAGAGTTTCTATTCAAGATAAAACCAATTTGGTCTTCGTCAACCAAAGAAAGTAAATATTTCTTTAATCTGTTAGCATGAATTGCCATGAATAGTTTGTAATCTATATTTAAGAGTGAAATTGGTCTATAAGAAGAACATGTAGTAGGGTCTTAATCAGCTTTTAAAATGAGAGAAATAAGAGTATATTTGCATGATGGAGGAATATTTAATAGGCATTTATTTAAAAAGAAAAACTTATGTAATATAATTAGGGCTTCTTTGGGCATTAGTTTATATATATTTCAGGGATAATGCCATCATTACTTGGAGCCTTATTAGGTATTAAAACATTAATTTGAGCTTGAAGTTCAAACATCAAGAAAGGTTTATCAATTATTTCCATTTGGTTATCCAGTAATTTGTTTTTTTTTTTGTATATTTTTTTTTAATAAAAGTCTTAATTGCCTCTTTAAAATCCAATAAAACATTGTTTTGATTCAATTTATTAAAATGGTTTCTAAATTATTTCAGTATATCATCTATTTCTGTAACATATTTCCTTCTTTTGGGAGAATAAATCTCTTGGATATGACTAAATTTACTGAGTATTTTGTTCAAATAGCTAGACTACATATAGACTTTGGATTAACAGAAAAAAAATCTTTATTTTTTAGCTTTCCAAGTTAATCATAGTTTTTGTGGTTTAGAATCTCTATTTGTTGTTTAAGTCATGAATTTCTTTTATTTTGTTAGTCTTATCTTTTTGGTCATATTATTTTTAACTTATCAATTTTATTGTATCTCACTAAGTTCTTTATTCCATTGTTTTTTTCTTAATCATATGCCAATTAGTGATTCTCCCAAACAAATATGCTTTTAGTGCATCTCATACATATATTTTAGAGATATGTTCAGTGTAGTTAAGTTTAATAAAAAATAATTTCTTTTATAAGGAAATCTTTGTAATCTTTTATGTTGGTTATATATGCTGGTATGCTTTTAATCTGGATATTGTTATCATTTTTTTTACAAAAAAATATCTTTATTAAATTATTACATATGGAATAGGCAATCTAACATTTAGGTAAATGAAAAACAAAGATTTACACCACTTTAGTTGCAAGCATTATGCATCATAGACATCACTGAAACAACTGTAGTTGCAAACATTATACATAACTTATAATCTAACCAGTCAGTGTCAGTTAAGTATTATGCAGCTCATTCAAATCCTGCCTTCTTTTAAATCTTGTTCCTTCTCTGCATATATTATTCGCATAATTCCCAGTTTTTCTATGTAGTTTGCTATTAGTTTTAAACATCAATTCAAAAGTTATAGCATTGTGATCTGACGGGGGCACGATAGCAACTTTACTTTACCTAATCTATCAACTCATTTGAAATGTTTACTCTATGAGTTCTAGAATATGTACCATGCTTATGTGAAAAGTGAGTGTAAAAATTATTCTAAGTCTGAAAGTCATTTATATCTCTGACATGAAATAATTCAGTAAAGTCAATTAAAGCCTTAGCAGAAGCTAAAATTCTCCTTTTACATGAAGTTGCCAGTGTTGACTGCACTCCACAGATTGTTGTATTGAGGTGCAATATCCAGGATGTATCCATTCACACCATAAAGATAAGCATACCTGCCTAATCATATTGAGTGAAGTTTACAGTGTGATGCTGTGACCCACCATTGATAATTTGCAATAATTGTTGTATACTAGTATTGGTCTACATTAACTGGCTGACACTATATGACAATTTGTCGATGCATTTCCTATCCCCCGCAGTTCATTGATGAACTTCTCAGTACTACACAGCCAGCATTGCAAGACATTGTCAATGAAGAACTTGGTGGGAAATCAACATTAAGCATAATTATGTGAAAGGGGCAAATCCTTTTAGCTTAATGTTCTGTTTCATATTTATTTATTTTTTACAAATACCTGATGAGTTATCACAGTTTTCTCTCTGGACCCAGACTGGTATCCATGCCCAGACAAAGACAGTGATGGAGGTAGCAGAGCCAAATGTGGTGATATAAGAACCAGTGGAATAATGGGCTGCTATTGAGGAACACATGGAGGCAAGCAGGGTGTAAGACATGGTGAATACAGTCTGGTGGTAAAGCATTTGTTTGGTATACTGATCAGGTTATGCATGTCTGAGTCAGTTTAAGCATTTTTAAGAATATGTCTAGCTGTTCATTAGTCCTATTGAAGGAGTGAATTGTGACTATTATAGCTGCCATGAGGACAAAAGTGAAGGTAATGCATATCCTGTAATGTAATTCTGTAATGTCTTGGTAAGGCAACATTAAGAGTGATAAATGCAATGCTGCAAGTACTTTCACATTTTATCTGATTCATTCATGATATGCAAGCATGTTTTGCCAAGCCCTACTCTATTACATATGGTGATATGACTCTGAATAACATCCATATATCATGCACAAATGTGGTCCTACATATGTAAAATATCAGATTTGTATTAATACTAAACAGAACACTTTCATGTACCATGTAGAAACATGAAGAAGTTGAAGAGTGAGAGAGGCATGACTCTGAATAACATCCATATATCATCATATACAAAAAGATGCTCAGCAGCATGAAGGGGAAAAGAAAAAAAAAAAATCTTCAACCTCTTTTCCCTCTCAGCTGCTGCTGTGTAACACTAGTAAGATTACACTGTTGGTGTAGTGGATTTTTTTTCTCTCTGCCTGCCTGCCTGCTTTCTGAGCCCGTATGTGATCTGGATTGCTGGTTTTTGTGTTTGTTGTACAGTGTTTTTTATATACAAAAAGAGCCTGAAGAGGGCAAGAGGCATTATGTATGAGTCAAGGATGGGAGAAGAATAGTATATTACTGATGCAAAATCTGGTTATGAGTGATTGAGAGTATCTGAAGGAGAACTGATAAAGTGGAAAAGTCAGAATGAACAGAATTGTGTATAATAGGGATTATGGTAGGAACGAAATTGAGGCGGAGGAGGAGGAGGAGGAGTAGTAAAATGCCTTGTGTAGAGTAGGATAGGTATTCTAAAGGGCCAGAGGGGTATGGACTGACAAAGTGAAATTCAGTTACCCAGGTGAGGTGCATGTGCACCCCCATGTGTGGTTTAGGTGTTTTAATAAGGTATTGTGAAACAGTTTTATAACAAGCAAGGACTGATTACATGTTTTAATTGCAGGTGCAGGTGGCAGAATTGTATGAAGAGGTTTCAGAAGGCATGGAGATCTACACAGTGGAAATTCAGAAATTGGAGTTGAAATAGTATGGCATGCCAAATAAAGTTCCACAGAAAGTGTTGCACTTAAGGTGTTCAAACCAGGTTTCCTCACTTTAAAACACAGCCTGGAAGATGATAGATGCTGCAACATAGTTCCCAGAATTTGGAGCCTCACCATTGGTGGACAACATGTACTATAAAGAGGCCAAAGGTCTTCAAACTGAAGGGAGTCAAGCAACATTGTAAGAGGATTACAGCTCCAGTGATGTGGGTACATGTAATATCAGTCTGAATATTTGTCTTATGATGAAGGTTTGCAGCACTCCACTCAAGATTCCTCCTGACATCCTTCAGACTAGTATCTGGATGACTCATCCGTTTCACTGTGGGGAAATGACATCTGAACAGATCCTGGACTAGTGATACCCTTCTGAGAGCATGTCCACCTCTGAGATGAAAGAAACAATGGAAGAAATGGATGAAGATGAAACGATGATAAGTAAGCCAAAGTTCATCGTATCTGAGCTTTACCTTGATTTGCTGCTGTTAAAATTGACATGTTCATAATGCCATACACTGGTTGTTGAAGTGGAGAAGAAATCGAAGCTTGGGTCATTTTTTTCTCTATGAAGGTAACATGCATAAGTGGATATGAAATTTTTCAGTAGCAAAGTCAGCCAGTTGGAGGTCTCATGCCAGCTGATAACCTACTTATTGCTTCCTCTGTCCTTTTCAGCAGAAGTATGTGTGCTCATATTTGCTCGATTCTGTGCATATCTTAGACTGGAATTCATTAGTAAGACTACTTTCTTTGCAACTCAGTGAGAGTATTTGTTCCCAGTTCTACAGCATGCATTGGCACAGCATCAGAATAAACTCCTGGTAGACACAATGTGGAAAGAAATCAGGTTAGCAGGAGACTGGCAGTGCAATCATCCAGGATATTCAGCCAAATACTGCTGCTATAGCATGATGAACCTGGAGTGATGATTAATCATTGATTTTGCACTAGAGCAAATTTCTGCAGGAGTAGCTTCAGTGGCACTGGGGAAGAAAGCATTTAAGAAGTGTATAAATAAATTGATGGATAAGAATGTTAAAGTAAACCTTATGGCAAAAAGACATACATTGTGTGATCCCATCTTTGATGTGCTAAGAATTTCCTGAGGTTGGCCACCAATCTGATGTGTGGCACATGTCCAAAAGCTTGATCTAGAAAATAACAGAAGCTGACAAAAGGAAAGGAAAAGGAAAACTACTACAGTGGTGCCTCAGTATTTCAAATCACTTGTTGCAGTGTGCTGAAATGAATGAAGGAGTAGAAGTCATGCTGGAAGAGAAATGGTTGTCATTGCTCTACCATGTAACAGATCAACACAGTTGGAGTGGTACAAAGAACTTGTGATGCTGAGATGCTAATCATGGAAAGAAGGGATAAGAACTGGATTGAAGAAGATGATGCATGCCACAGTGTACTGAAGAGGATTATTAAAAACCCAATCTTTCTCACATCATAAAGTTCTGCCCCATAGGCAACCTTGAGATGTTCCATGCATTGCTATGCAAGTAGTGTCCAACGTTTGAACACTTCAGTTATTCAGAAATGAAAGACGAAATCATACTTGCCACCCTTGATCATACTGAAAACCACAATCATGAGCAAGCAGTGGTCAGATTACCTACTAGCAGGTCAGCACCAAAAGGAAAGCTTCAATATAGAGTGGTATACCCAAATCAAACCAGGAATGGGCTGCTAAACCAATATTTGAGAAGAGGAAGCTTGACCATGCATATAACCTGATGATGGATGTTTTAAGAAAGAAAAGAGGAGTCTTGGAAGTTGGACCCATGTCAGTACCCCCTACAAAACAACATTGCTCAGTGCGAGCAGCCAGAGAAGAGTGTAGCGATTGTAAGAGATATTTCTAGATTTGGAAAAAATAAAAAAAGCCAGACTGATGCAGCACAAGAGCAACAGTTTAATGGAAGAGTACAATTTTATCCTACTGTACTTGATGTGGAGAGACATAATCAATGTGAGTGCATGGCTGGTATAATGGTTCAAGTGTTTACCTCAGACACAAAGTACAGGGTTTGATTTCATCTTGTAAAGTGAATCTGGTTATACTTGAAAAATAGCCCACAAGTGAACCTAGCTGTAGTTATGTTCTGTAAAAGGGTTTAATGTGTGCCTGGCATTAAAGTGATACTTGTATCCTTAGCAGTTTAGGTATTGTAGTCTGAAAGACATGCTGCTGGCTTGTAGCACACCATCAGTGCAGTACCACTGATCTCTGCCTATAACCAATGCACAGTTTGGTTGACTGATTTGACAAAATATAAGCAAGTGCAGTGCCACTTAAAGCTAATTGCATTAGTGTTGCTGAAAGAGCACAAGAAAGTGCATTAGCATCATTTGCTTTGCCACTGCCATTGCCATGGATTGGTGCCAACACCATCTGGATGCACTGGAGAAAGTCACTGCAAATGTGACTGAAGGTGACACAACCATACAAACATTTCATAAAGTAAAAATGCTGAAGGAGCAGTTTAATAACGTGAGACATATGATTATGGTTGTATATGTTGCTAAGCCATCTGCTTCTCTCAGCATTTTATCTGAAATTGAATCTGTACACAAACCATTTACTTTGCCACTGGTATTGTCATTGGTGAGTAGTGGTGTAAATATACATTACATGCAGTACCAGAAGTCTGTGCACATCCTACAGGCACCATGACAGTACAGACATTTCAAAGTTTGGTGCACATGAGTAAGAGACAGTGTCTAAAGAGAAGTGAAGTGAGTAGGTGTAAGAGATGTTTTGCATTTGTAATATGAAAAGGAATTTTGTATTGTTGCCAAATATAACATTTGCATTTTGTGGCACTGTACATGTATGTGAATACAAAGGCATGTGTTTGTGACACATGCAAGTTAAGAATTTCATATTTTTAATGGGAAAAGGATTTTTGTATGTGTGGCGAATGTAACATTTCCATTTTGTGACATTCGACGTGGATAAGAATATCCATTACTATGTTCTAAAGAAGTCCAACATGCACATTTTTTTAGTTTGTACACTTTTGCAGTCTGTTTTATAGCTTGTGGTAGGTCATAGCATTTTGGTACCGTCCTTGGCCCCTACCGTGCTGCAAGTTATGTATAAGACTATCTATTGATGTGTTTCTGACATGTGTAAGTTGTCAAAATTATGGTAGATCAATTATTAGTACAGCATACAAAAAGTTTATTTATTTATTTGTCATTTGTTAACCGGGTTGGTCCAACTGAGCCAAGGCCCATTTTCAGTGGAGACCTGAGGAGAAAAGCTCCAGATTACAATTACAGTCAGTTGAGAAAACAGTTTACATTTCAGAAGTCATAAAACAAACAAAAACAAACTCTTTTCAACGACATAGAGATAATTAAGTAAGATTACTGTGATTAATAAAGGTTTCTAAATATGTCAGTAAAGTAAACAAATAAGGATAATATGGGTGAGGAAAACTGTATACAAGAAGTGGGAGTAGTTTTATAGTAGTAATGGCACAACTAAGTGGAGAGAGGGTAGAGGAGAGTGAGGTAATAATGAGAGAAAAAGTAGTTTGAGGAGGAGGGAGTAAGGAAATCAGTTATGAGCTAGACAAGAAGAAGATTGTGCATGTTGACATCCTTTTGTTCAGTGTTGAATTATGGAATGATTACTGCCTGCCTTTTGAGTGCTGTTGTGTATGATATGTGTACTGTATCATGTAATTCTAATTATACATATGTAATGTGCTGCCACTGTAGTATGTTACCAATACCATTCTTCATGAGTTGTAATGTAGCATCTTAATGGGCCAGGTGATGGTTGATAAAGATGCTTGAAAACTTATCTAAAATGGGTTACTGATGGTGTAAAGTAGTATCAAAAATAAAATTGTTAGCGTCCCCATACAAGTTTCTATACTGGGTGAACAATGGTCAATGTGCCTCTATTAAATGGTTTAAGATGCTTTGTATCAGTTCCGTTACACGCGGTCATTAATCAGTAGCATAGATGGAATAAACACTGAGAAAGTTGCAGCAACCATGTAGCGAACCTGTTTAGAAAAATCTGTCAAGGAATGTTTCTGCAGTAATAACACTGATATGCATTACACCCAACAGTACGTATCACAATTTTCAGTACCTCTGTATAATACTGCTCAAACTATGTAAGCACTACTGAGACTTATTTACTTGCTGTATATATTAAATTGCTGTGTTAAGAAAGGTAAATAAAATTTGGCAATGCATTAACTAAATAGTAGAATAATATCCTTACAAGTGGGTTGTAAATCTACAACTATGACTAAGTATTTGGGAGAAAATGTGTTTACAACTCTCACTGATAGCATGCTGATGTGAGGCATGACTGTCTGTGTCCAGATGTTAGTTTCTATAGGGAGGAATATGTTATCCACTGTTGTAGAAAATGGTGAGGTAAGTGAACATTCTAGATGTATGAACTGATCCTTCAACCTGATGAATATGCTAAATGTATGAATTGATCCCTGGACTTTGTAAATGCAGAGCACATTTGTGATAATACAGTCACGTGTCAGACTAGGTTGCAAAGACATGCATTGAGATCAGAATCAACTATAATTTAATTTTTTTTATAAATGGTTGTGCTGCTCTATGATTGATGGGTAGAAATGATAAAAAAAGATGAGTAGTGGAGTGCAGAAATCATAATCTTGCACTGTTGCATTATCTTCCTCTTCTGAGAGAATAGAACATTGAATCTACTTAAAATTGTCTTGGTATGCAATTGTGTGACTCTGAGTATGATCTCTACATTGTGGCATGCAGAGTCCTAAATATCCTTTGAGGTTTTACACACGGGGATATGAGGTGATACTTCTGGTGACAGTGATAGTTTTTGATTTATTTTTGTTTAAAGTGTGAATGGCAATCCACTAATGTGTGCCACCGTTCCTTCATATTTACTGCAAGACTGTAAGAACATTTAGGATTATGGTGGCTGATTGGAAGTGACAAAGGTGTTAGGATAATGGTCACATGTGTCCAGCTTGCAATGACTATTGTCAGTCGAAAAGATGAATGCCAGTATTAACTTCTACTACAAAGGTATTGGTTTTTAAAAAAGGTGGTAGTATCATTTCCCATAAATTCTGATCAGGACATTTGTGTAAAAAATACAATAATTGTATTATGAAATATGATGGGTAATCCTGGCATAGGCCTTAGGGTGCTTTTCCAGTAATCTGGATAGTGTATGTAGACCAGGAGGGGGGCACCAGGTGGTGTTGGGGGTGCACTGTATAGACCTTTTGTCTAGGGTACCAGCTGACTAAAAGCCGTGTCTGAATCCTGGATAAATTATGTATTCTTGTGAAGTTATTTTGTCAGACAATGGGATTATGGCAACCTGACATTTTGCCACTCTTTTGCAATGTAATAGGTTATATTAAATTGTGGGTGTGTGAGGTAAAATTTAGTTTTGCATGGGTGCTTTTCCACAACCCAAGCACTTGTTTTTTCATATGAAATGCAGTTAGACATACTAATTCCATGTTTGCACAACCATGGCGATAATTAACACAGTGAACTATGGTGTAAATTCAGAGATCACTATAATATGCACCAACAGTTTTCTCAAAATAATATGCTGCACAACATAATTTCATAGCAATCAAAAATGAAGCAGCAGATGGGCTAGTCAGTAATGTGACATTTTATTAAACATGATAAATATTTGTTTATACTTGTTTACATGTCATTAAACAATAAATTCTGCTGGACCTTATACTGTTGGTGTACTCCAAAGCTGATTTCAAATAGCTCTTGTTTGTAGAATTAGTTGAAAATGTCCGGGCTAATTAAAGTTCAAGCTTTCTTATGGGTCACATGCATTCTAAATGTTGTCTACTATGTGTGGCTTTGCTGTACTTTATTTTGCTCTGCTGTGCTATCTGAATAGAAAGATAAAGGATTACCTTGGGATCAAATCAGGTAATGCAGGATAATAATTTGAGGCTTGCTACCAAGACTGCATTGTACATCAGCAACCTCTAATCAAATAGCATGTAAATTAGATCATTCTTGTGCAGTGTTGTTAACAAGGACGAACAGTACACTAAAGTTGTATTAATCTCCAAATCATAGAATGGGAAATGATGCCTGGCTTGGATCGCAAGGTAATGGTACTAAGTAGCCCGTTAATGGCTGACAGCTGCTCATTTCCTGAAGTGCATTCATGGCCCATTAGCACATGGTCTCATTCTTTGCAGTTGCAGCATCTTGAGTGTGCTGAAAATCAATTGATGTAATCACTGAGTTGCTAATGTGGGAGAGAACAGGATCACTAGAGTTGCATTAAACAGCATTTGTTACAAGTTTTGTATTAATTGATTTATCTCTTATGTTAGGAAAATGATACAAGAACATTATATACATTTTTGAATCAAGCTCACTGACGTGTACATAACAGGAACAACTATGTGGGTAAAGGTATATAGGCATGTCAGAGCTGTGACATACCATAGCCAGTGTACTTAATAGGAGTGGGCCTCTAACACTGCTACAGTATTTATTACAGGTAGTTTGTCTCATACTGGAGGCAGTGAGTGGAAATAATGCATTCCATCCATTTCCCCTAGTCACTGCATATACCAGCATTTGTTGTCTGATTCAGGGATATGAACCTTGATCCTTGTAAGAAACAACCTTACATTCATTGTAATAACTCACATGTGAGCTTTCAGAAATACCCACAGTGGTGTCTGGAAATTGAAAAGGGACGGGAGTATAACAATCATAACTGAACACAATTAATAGTGATATTTGAGATGTGTTTATAAACAGGAATGAACACAATATGTATAGCTACTTTGAGAAAAACTGGAGTGACTGGAATCAGAAGGAAAAGTGAATGGACCCTGAATATTTACTTACAGTGTGAAAAATCTGAGTTGATGCATGAGCAATGATTTAATGATGTAGGGAAATTATTCCAGAAAACTTGGATAACTTCTATATTCACGGGCAAATTACAGAGAGCAAGTACTGACAACATTACAGTAAGAGATAAATGGCCCAAGACAATGCATCTCAAAAGTCCTTGATTTTGCATAATGCTCACAATTGTATAATTATACTTTGTACATGTACCTTATAACTTTATTGGTTAAAGTAATGGTGATTTCTGTATGTATATAATACATTATTCTTAAGTCACTATTGTTTAGAAAGTGTGTGTCGGAGCAAAAAATGTAAGTTCATTCAATCTCTAAAAACATTGTTCAAGGTTTACAGCTCATTTGTCAAAACGTATTAGGGATTTGGCATTAGCAGGAACTGAGAAATGGAGTTGGAAGGTTTGTCAAACCATGTGTTACAAATTACTAAGGAGTATTGATTCAAATTTCATGACAGAAAGAGGCTATGGTGCAGCAAAAATGTGTCCCACTGTCAGTAGGAAAAGACTGTCACAAGGCAACATCCCATGAGGCAAGTCACTTACTGTAAGCCATCAATTACAGCAGAAAACAACTCAAATTACCTTTAACAGTTTGACACTAGGGATGTGAAGTGTGAAGGGGGAGGGGAGATGAGATGAAGGACTACAACTCAGGCATAATAAAAGACTGAAAAGCAGCCACTCTAGAAAGAAGAAGCAGTAACAAGCGCTTAATGAGTCAGTTCTGTATGATTGTCCCTGTTTGTCATTTAAGTAGTCATTGAACAGCACCAAATGCTAATTAAAGCTGGTTGACTGAAAGAAAGCAGGTATGCATGTAAAGTCAATGCAGTGACAGGAGCTTTGGAGCTAAGACACCTGTATGATGTAATATTTTAAAGCCAAACACTGCATTGTGGGCTACCTAAAGGTAGAGTATAAAATCAAAATCACTTCAAGATGTTGGACCCCATGTGGGCAGACTCTAAAATTACATATAAAATATTTTAAAAATAGAAGAAAGTCCCACCGTGGTGTTAAAATGTAGGAAACATCAAAACATGATCAACTACACATGTTTTTTCAGTCTGTGGGTGTGGTCCACCTTTAAATTTGATTTACATATCCACAACAGCATCAAGAAAACCCATCAAATACTAAGCACCCTACATAGAGTAAAGAAATTCCTTGCAGACTCTGCCAAAGTAACTCTAGCTACCACTTAACTTTTACCCTCTATCCTATATGGAGCCCTATCATAACCAACCTACAAGCCTCCCTTAGGTCTAAACTTGAACAGCGCTGTAACATGTTTGCCAGATTTGCTTTCACAAACCTTACCAGACCATCCACTGTTTATTACTAAAAACAATTAACTGGCTCATACTTCTTCACTACCTATCTTATACTCCGCTCACCATAACCTATAAAATCATCCATACCCGCATCTGACTGCTTAGCAATTAGACTCCTTCTCCAATGCTATCTTATAAATTTGTCCCCTTCTGTTAAATAATAAACAACTGCTTATCATCTATAAAGCACAAAAAGGTACTGGGGTCAGTCTCTATTCCAATAGTGTGTCCAGAAATAAAATTCCTATATCAGTCAAGTGTGTCACACACCTTCATCTTTTCAAACCACTACTAAAAGACTTCCTCTCTGCCTCCTCTGACTTTGTTCCTGCTCCTCATCTGAGAAATAGCTCTCGTAACACCCTTCTTCACCTTTTTAATGCCTCTGTTTAAAACACTAAATCACTTAACCTGCATATCCCCTTCTAATACCTCACTTTATTGTACTACTGAAACTACTATACTTGCTTCTAATTAGCACAACCAAATTAATATTCCATCACTACTTCTCTGTTAGCACTCAGACTTACTTATCTCAACTGATACATCTCTTTATTTTATTTTTTAAATTACATCTACCTGTCTTATACACCACTCTTCTACCTGTAAAATATCAGCACAAGGCTTTTAAATTTAATGTTTGTGAATGTGTATGCAAATTGTATTTTATTGACTATTATGCTATGTATTCACTGAAACTGCATTATAAAATTTGTACTATAAATATTGATTGCATTAAATATGATAACTTTTCTTTTCCCTCCTGAAAATGGGCACATGTACCCAGTCAAACTTTCCTGGTTAATAAATGTCAATAAATAATTTAATTTCGGACTATGATTTTGGCACCAGTTATTTTAGACAAACCTTCCTGCAGGATGACTAACTCATTTGGAAATTCAGTGACTACTCCTAGCTTGCAGTCATCTGCAAGTTTAGCCAGAGCCCTTTGGTATTGGCTTTTACTCCAGAAAAGTAGATGCCAATCAGGAGAGGTCCCATCACAGAAGCCTGGGAGATTGCACTGGTGACTGGTTTCTTTGTTTAGGTAACTTCCCTTATTTTGATGATCAACATCATATATATGAGCCAGTTTGCAATCCAACAGGTGACACAGGGTTCTTTTTGTATGAAAAGCTTTGGCCATGTCGAGGTATGTGGTGTGTACCATTTTGCCTTCATACATTGCTTTGGTGACCTTTTATAAAATTCACCAGGTTGGGCAAGCATGAAATGGAATTATTAGGTGGTGTTACTTAGCTATCAACGATATTGGAGGGCCATTACGTTGTGGCATCCAGTGGTCATGTTTCTATTGTTTATATCCATGGTTAGACCAGTAATAGAATATTTCTCTTCATTTCTTATGCGTCATTAAAAGTATTTAGAAACTTGAAACAGTACAGAATATTTTGACCTAAAGAATTACTTGTACTAAAGCAATGAATTAACCACAGAGATCACATAGATTATGTTACAACCAACTATATTTATTCATCCATCTATTCAGAACCCCTTTTCCCATTTGGGGTCGGGGTGTCAATTCAACAGTGATAATCATCTCGAGCTAAGGCTTACAGCACTGAGTGGCTAGCCCTGCCACTGTAGTTCATTTGTAATACTCACTCGCCCATGCACTCACACCTATGGCCAGACTAGAGTGTCCAATCGACCTCTTTGGAATGAGGGAGGAAACTGGAGCACCCAGAGGGAACCCATGTGAACACAGGTAGGTAATGCAGACTCCACACAGAAGGCATCTAAGCCGAGAATCAAACCAGAGAACCTCTTGCTGTGAGGCAACAATGCTAACCGCTGTACCACCGTGTAAAGTTTTCCACATTGGCAAGACTGGCCATTCACTGAGTATCTGGATATCAAAAAGAATTTTAATAATGCTCTTTTTAGACACTCTTGTAGTTTTGTGCATTTTAATAATTATCATTTCTTTCTTTTACCCAAAATTGATTCTTCATAAAGGATGGTCCCTGGAAAACTAAGCTTCAACTTGAAATCATTTCATAATTGAGACTGAATGCATTTAAATCTCCAGGGATCACTGATTAAGAATCAATTTTGCCAGTGTTAAGAAAGAAACATAATTACTTATAATTGTTTTGGTTTCTTAAAGTGCATTTTGATGTTGATGTTTATTGGTTGTGATTTGTCATGTGACTAAGTAAGGTAACTTTTAAAAACATTGTTAATTCTTTGTTTGCAATTTTCAAAAATTCTGCAGTTTTATTATATAGGAAAAAATTGCTCAGCTGCTAATATTTAATAAATGTTTCCTACATAAAGACTACTAGAGGTTTTTAGGTGATTCCATAATAAAACAAATATCAGTGAATTGGAATTTGAATAAATTCAGTATCTCTCTGTCCTCACATCTAGGTTTAAAATGAATAGATGTGCCACAAATGTTGAAAATATATAAATACATAAAAGTGGAATCTCTAGTATATAAATATGATCCCAAAGTAATAATTTTTTGCATTACTGAGTATATAGTATTGTTCCTAAGAATGTATTTGTATGGATTCACTTCATAATCTCGAAATATTGAAATACTGAATTTCAATATCACGAAACTATGAAGTCGAATACCCGAAACACCAAACATACACAGACCCGACACCCAAAATCATGACTCTACGAAATCCCAGAAAACACAGATCACACACTACAAAACACATACATACATGAACGTACACACCTCCCAACACTTCCCTACAACAAACATAACACACACGCACGTAACCAATCACATACACACACCTACCCTTACTATATGTAGGGGGGCAAGCCCCCTTGCACTCCCCATGTGGGGGGCTGCACCCCCAACACCCCCTACTTATATATACTAACTCCGAGGTCACACAACACTCCATAACACACACAACCCAGCACCGCACATTCTATACACACCCCCACACAAACACACATCACATACACACGAGCACCAGCACTCCCAACACTAACACATTCACACTGTACAACACCTACCCTAACCCACACCTCAAACATCCCAACACACTCAAACACATATAAACCCTCCCCAAAACCCTAAAAAAAGTAAACTTACCTAATGCGCTATCCATACCGCGGGTTCGACATTCTCCATTTGACATTTCTGGGTTTGCGATTTCTGTCCATTCGACTTTACAGGCTTGAAATTCTAAAATTCAATATTTTAGCATTTTGAGAATGTAAAGTGAACCCATTTGTATATACACATATGGTAAGAAGTATAATTTCAGGTTTATGAAATATACAAAGATCACAAAGGACATTTCTAAACCTGTCTAGATAGATATGAATATAAACAGGGAAAATGATTATGGTTACAAGGAGCTAGAAGATAAAACAGGTTACAGTGTTGATTCTTCAGCTGAGATAACAAAGGGTAATATTTCCAAAAGAATATTATCAAGACAGTGGTGTTGGAAACTAGTAAAGCTTTATAGAAGGAAAAAAAAAGAAGCACAATCATCGTCATCATCATCATGTATGTAATTGGCTTCAAATCCTTTCCTTACTATTAATTTATTTTGTACAAAGCAGTTAAAATGATATTGTAACAAGTCTCATATTCTTCTGCTGATTGTTAATACTTTGTAGCAAGTCTCATATTCTTCTGCTGATTGTTAATACTTTGTTTGTAACAAGTCTCATATTCTTCTGCTGATTGTTAATACTTTGTTTTTAAAATTGTATTCCCTGAGAAGCTTTTCTCCCCGGGTCTCTGCCCAATAGAGCCTAAAGCTGATTGTTAATACTTTGTTTCTAAAATTTAAAATAGTTTTTCCCTGAGGAGCTTTTCTCCCCAGGTATCTGCTGAAAATGAGCTAAAAACTCAGTCAGACTAACCCGGTTAACAAATGTATAATAAATAAATAAAAATAAATAAATCATCATTATCATCATCAGCCTCCTTTTTTCCCATTTTCTACATGGGGTCAAGGTATTGTGTTAACTGTCGCCATCTCTCTCGATTCAATGCCACACTCATGCCTTCTTTGACACTCATGCCTGACTGTCGCAGATCTTCTTTCACACAATCCAGCCACCTCTTTGCTGGACATCCTTGTTTCTTCTTACCTTCTTCCTGTCTGTCCCATATCTTCTTCACCAGATTGTCTTCTGCTTTTCTGCACATGTCCAAACCACTGCATTCTGTTCTTTTTGATCTTTTCTGCAATTGGAGTTACTTTGGCTTCTGCTATTATGTCTTCATTTCTTCGCCTGTCCCACAGTGTGCATCCTACCACCCTTCTCAGACACTTCATTTCCATCACCTCTAGCTTCTTCAACTGTTCTGCCTTTACTGCCCAGGTTTCTGTACCATACAGTAGTACTGGTCGCACCACTGTCTTGTACACCTTACTTTTCGGCTTCTTTGGTATTCTTCTGCCATAGACTACACCTGACACTCTATGCCAGTTGGATGCAGCTCCTCTGATTCTGGCTTTGACCTCTTCATTCAGACTTCTCTTCTCCTCAACCACCCCTCCCAGATACTTGAAGCTATTTACCTGTTCCACTATCTTCCTTTCTGTCTCAGTTCTCGGCTTCTTCTGATTAATCCAATTTGCTGCCATTACCACTGTCTTGTCTGTGCTTAATTTCATCCCATGTGTCTTCAGTTTTGCATTTCATTGCTCTATACTTTGTTGGAGTTCTTGCTTAGAGTCTGCCTATAATGCCACATCATCTGCATACAGCAACATTGTTGCTCTGTCTTCTCCAACCTGTTTCATAATGTAGTCCATCACTGGTATGAACAATAGTGGTCTTAGAGCTGAACCCTGGTGTACATCCACTCCCACTGGGAACCCCTCTGTGAGGTCAAACCCTGTTCGTACTAGAGTCATTTGATGCTTGTACATAGCCTGCACTAATTATACCAATGTTTCTATATAAAATACCTTAGTGTAAGAAATAAATATAAAATAAAGTAACCGTGAAGTGTCAATATTTAGTAAAAACATAAACAATACAGTTTGAGAACAAACTGCACAAAATAAGCAATAACAAGACTTACTACATCTATAAAGATTCTTACAAAAATCTAGTAATCTTATTATGGCTTTGACAAAGGACAATATCACAATAACTGATATGAAAACTTAACCAATTAATTTAATAAGTAAGTAAAAGTGAAGCAAGGAAGGTTACTTATTTACAGCTATATGCATTACTAATCAGTAGATGAAATATATTCAATAATAACAAAAGGTAGAATGGAGAATTTCCTGAGGAAAAGTAATTTACATCTGTGGGATGTGAACAAATACCTGCAGTCTTGATAAAACTCTATCACACTTTCTCTGATCCTGCATACTATTTTTAACAGTTTGCTTAGGAATGGGACAGTTCCACAAATGTGCTAAATATCAAATAATATTACAAAAGGGAAACTATCCAATATATCAGATTATAGAGCTTTGAGTTTGACCACTATAATGTGTAAACACATAACTAATTTGATACTTCAGGATGATGAAAATATAAAAATTATTGACTTACAACAATAAAGATACATAACGGGAAGGTTTGTCCTAATGAATCTGGCAGAACTTTATGATTACATGACTTTAATCTCCTACCTAGGCTTTATCTTGTGGTACAACTTTTCTTGATCTAGCTAAGGCATTCAATTCACTAACATATAACTCAATTTACAAAGTATTGAATGTCGTACGATATAATATACATATTGCCCATTGGGTAATGAGCTGGCTTCTTGGCAGAGTACAGACAGTAAGTTTCCACAGATGTCCATCATATACCTTATACATCGATAGAGGAGGAGTATCATGGGGCTCAGTCCTTGTGTCGTCATCTGTTCCAAGAGAGAATTCAATGTGGCTGAATAAATATGCGAGCGATTGTAAGATTGGTTTCATTATAGTCCGTAGCAAGGTTTATCAAGACTAATGTCTGCATTTGACTACGGTTGCCATATTGACGTCAAGCACAAGTATTTATTTCATCTCTAATAAATGTCAAATGATGTATTAAAAATCACTTAGGGAAAATATTTACTTAGAGAGTTCATCATAAGAAGAGGTTTCAGAATATAAAGATTTTGGCAAAAATATTCCCAGCAGTTTGTCATTTTCAAAACACATAGATTTAATTATAAATAAGGCCTTCAGACAAATAGGGCTCATGCTTAAGGATATCTCTGATAGTGATGTTGTGGTCTGTCTAATTTGTATATACCCATTACTATATCTACACTATGACAGAGAAGGATTGCTGAAGATGAGATTGCAGGACTGTGAAACATCAATTTGCCTTGTAATTAAATATCACCTGCAAAGATGGTAAGGTTGAATTGAAATAAGTTGTCAGTAATATCAATAATGAATAAAAAAAAGACAGTAATGAGCTAAGAACAGAGCCTTGAGGGAACACCTGTTTAGTGTCCCATGAGTGGACAGATTGTTAGAGTAAACTTGAAAGGACCTGCTGTCATGGTAGCTATGGAACTAGACAATGCAATTTTCTCCTGAATTGAATTTTTGTACCAGAATTTTGTGGTTGGCAGTTTGAGAGGCAACATTCTTGTCCACAAAACTACCAGCTGAGAGGAGACCATCATTTAGGTTGCTATAGATAGTATCACACATGAGTATAGTGCAGCTATGCCAAAACCATCTCTGAAGCCATGCTGTTTATCAGATAGACACCCGTAGTTATTAAAGTGTTTATGCAGCTGCTTATAAAGATTTTTTTTCAAACATATTTGCAAGAAGACAAAAAGTGAAGATAGGTCAACAGTTCTTCAGGGGTTTGGTCTAGGGCACTTTAGGAAGAGGTATAGTGATGTCACATTTCACAGCTGGTGGAACAATTCTGGTGGTAAGGAGGTTTGACTAGTTTATCTGCTGCATCTCTAAGGAAGTTAGGGTGGCAAAACAAACAAGCAATACTAAACAATGTCTAGTCAGTGTCATGAAAAAGGAAAATGAATAATAAAAAACATATATATATATATATATATATATATATATATACATACATAAAATGTTTGTTATACCCATATAGTAAAAAAATATTTTTGTAACTATAACCATTACAGTTATTTTAATCTTTGTGCTTGTAAAAAGCACTTAATATTGATTATTTCATTCAGCCCAGGAGATTGATCTGCTACTAATAAAATCTAGGATAACGTTTCATGGTGCTCAGATTCAGCAATGTCTCTTGAGTGGAAACTTCTTCCGCCATTGTCAATGCAGACACACAAACTGTAAGTCTGCAAAGCAGCAACACCAAATGAAATAACAAAAGTGCAAGCAAGGTGAAGAAGCAGACACATGCCAAACTGCTTAGCACTTTTGCTCAATTTAATAAAACAGAACTTTATCAGAAAACACACTCACTTACAAAAGTCTCATTTAAATACACAATTAAAAATGACTACATGATGTCAAACAACCAGTACTAAACAATGTCTAGTCAGTGTCATGAAAAAGGACAATGAATAATAAAAAAAACACACACACACACACACACACACATATATATATATATATATATATATATATAGATATATATATATAAATAAATATATATATATATATATATATATATATGTATGCATAAATAAAATGCTTATTGTATCCATATAGTAAAAAAATATTTTTGTAACTATAACCATTAAAGTTATAATTTTAACCTTTGTGCTTGCAAAAGCACTTAATATTTATCATTTCATTCAACCCAGGAGATTGATCTGCCACTAACAAAATCTGCCATAACGCTTCATGGCATTCCAACAAGATTTTGTAGTCTCCACTAAACAAATCAGTATTAACTCTTTCTGGGCTTAAGCTCAATGCCAAGAAATGTATAGTTATCCCCTTTGGGAAAAAGCATGTACCCATGAATTACCACATAGGTGGCAGTGCACTAAACACTGAAAGTGTGATAAGAGACTTAGGGACACAGGCGGACAGTGTTCTCACCTTCGATAACCACATCGCTACAACAGTCATGAAATCCTTCTATGTGGCACACCTCATCACTAAGGGCTTTTCATCCAGAAAAAAAGGAGGTCATTGTCCCACTGTACTCATCCCTCATTAGACCCATTATAGAATACAACGCCCTGTTTGGTATGTACCTCTCAAGACATCTGCAACAACTGGAAAGGCCTCAGAAATACCTCACTAAAAGAATCACAGGCCTAAAGCAGATGCCCTATGCTGAACGTCTAAAAAACCTCCATATATACTCTGTCACATATTGTCTACTCAGAGACGATCTCTGCTTAACATACAAGGTCATGTCAAACCCAGAGCTGTTGGACATGCTACACTTAAAGAAATCCCAATCCCTCAGAGTCACACGCTAAAGGGATCTAAACCTTGTCATCACAATGAACAAAACATGCTGGAGGGATAGGTTCCTGACCCAGAGACTCCCCAGACTCTGGAATAGACTGCCCATACATGTCAAGCAGAGCGCCTCTTTGGCCCTCTTCGAAAGGAACCTTGATGATTGGATGGGAGATAGTAAATTCACCCCAGGGATTACAGGGTCCAGGGAAGTAAATACTATGGGAAGAAATATCCAGGGAATTGTTATGGCTAGGCTTGTATAGGCCCTAGGGCCGATAGCCTAGTACCAACCTATGAACCTATGAATCTATAAGATGGAAAAATAAAACTTATTAAAATTAATTTAATAAGTAATGAGGAACAAGGAAGGTTACTTATTTACAGCTTTAAGTATTACTAATCAGTAGATGGAATCTACCCAATAATAACAAAAAGTAGAATGGAGAATTTCCGGAGGAAAGTAAAGACATTTGCATCTATGGGATGTGAATAAATACCTGCAGCCTTGATAACAACTGTTACATTTTCTCTGATCCTGCATATTATTTTAATAGTTTGTTTATGAATGGGACAGTGCTACAAATGTGATAAATATCTAAA